>NC_092513.1:72284575-72585042 GCF_047511675.1 Marmota flaviventris
CTCAGTGCCCTCCACCTTCTGGTCCTCTTACACTGTAGGCTATAGCTGGGTCCCCTACAAATTTCTCAGATGAGCTCCCTCCTTTAATGCTCTCCCCATTTCCTGCACCTGGCCTGCCTGAGCTGGTGCACACTGACTGCCCGTGCTGTCCCTCCTGTACTGGAGTGCCCTCTGCCCTCCTCTCGGCTCCTCCTCTACCTTGACCTTGAGGCTCCACTCCAGCACCAGCTCTGCCCTGAGCGCTCTCACCTGTGTGCACACAGAAACGCTCAGGTGCATCTCATGGAGAACAGCTGCGCCCTGTGGAGTGGGAGCAGCCTCCTCCGTGGGAGCCCCGTGGCAGCCACGTGCAGCAGCAGGTGGGTGGACACACAAGGACCTCACTCCAGAGAGGGCCCTTGCTGTGGTGACCGGGTGAGGGAGCAACTGGCAGGACCAGCAGAGGAGCATCTGCTTCCTGGAGTGACAGACAATCCTGTGACCCACCGTGGGAAGAGATGATGCTTGGAAGAAGACCGCGGAAGCCTGTTTACATCTTGTAAGTCAATGGCAGGAAGCAGAATCGAGAGGATGGAGTCCAACCCATCTCCCCCTCTGAAGGACGTTGGACTTGTTGAAGAAAAATTGCTACAGGGATGCCAAATACCTGTTGGCACCAGCGTGTCCAAGTGACTTCCTAGCGACTTAGGGACCTGTGACTATAAAGTCATGAAGACACATTGACTTTAACATTCTAACCCCAAGGACTTTATCCTGTGAGAGCTACAAAAGAAAATAAGTGATAAACTAGACAAGAGTGCACACAGACAAGCACATTAACTTCATGATCTAGTTTATAGTCATTTAAAAAATAAATGCAAGCCCGTTTAGATTGTGAATCTCACAAAATGGGAAATGATATTCACAGCAGATAAATACAATGCCTAGATTTGAATTCCAAATATCAGCTGCAAAAGTAAAGGGACTCTCGGGTCAAAGTCACCCTTCTGGCTTTCTCCACGTAACAGCACCCTGGGGGCTGCAGCTCCACTGATCCGTCCAGCCTCATCCTCCCCTGCGTGTCCACCAGTCAGAGCCAGCGATGCACCTGTTCACACCATAGATACTGGACGCTGATCACCTCCCGGGTGCTGTGCCAGGGGCTGGGGGTGGCAAACCCCTCTTGGATGCAGCGCTGTCCAGAGGACGTGGTGCCTTTTTTAAGGGATCCACTGCAGTGCAGCAAGACCAGAGCCCCTCAGGAATTAGGGGTTTGCAATAAAACACGTGGAGAGAGCAGAGTGTGGGCGACTGGAAAGGCATCCCGCAGATAGTGAAGTCTGCTCCTCAGCCTCCCAGAGAGATTAGGAAATACAGATGGTTCAGGGAAAGTCAGCAGACCACAAAGGGAAAGGGTAGGGAAGAAGCTGCAGGCCTGGCTGAGGGAGTGCTGTATTGAGGGGCAGGAAGAAGGGGCCGGGGAACTGGTAACTCAGAAAAGGATCAAGAGAGGCTGTGACGATACTGGTCTGCTTTCCTAGGAGCTTGGATTTAAAATTGAAGATAATCTAACAATGAGATGTAGCATGAAGGCAAAACTTGCTTTCTAAATACAGATGTGTTAAAATTGAATAAATACACGGACTTATTCTGCAGACCAGTGCACTATGACCCTAACCTACACTGGCAGGCCACCCGCTCCCTGCCCCACTCCTCCTGGCTCACCTCTTATTTGGCCATTGCTGAGCTGACCAGGGAAGGCCTGCAGATGCCCACCAGCGGCTCACTCACAGTCCTCACCCCACAGCAAGGAGCTAGCACCTGCAGGGGAGCTTTACCAACCCACCCTGCTGTCTCAGGAAGAGATGTCCACTCACAGTGACCTTCTGTCTCCTACTCATCCCAGTCTCCCCATGAGATCCCACTCCCACCTCTCTTTTCCTTTTTCCTCTCTAGTTTCCACATATGAGAGAAAACATATGACCCTTGACCTTCTGAGTTTGGCTTATTTCACTTAGCGTCATGCTCTCAGGAACTGGACGTCTCTCTATGGGCAGTAAACACTACATCCTTTACTCTAGAGGCAAACACCATGAATGGGACCCAGGACTCTGCTCTACAAACAGCCTTAAAATGACAATGCCTCACTTGCAGAGTGTGAAGAAGTTCCAGAGACCCCTGCAGAACTGTCTCCCAGCACATATAATCTGTCTTCTAGGAAAACAAGTAAAAATAGAGCTAATTCCGTAAAAGACATTATTGCCCAGAAATAAATCTTTTATAGCCTAGGTTTTATTAATCAGTGTCTTATTTTATACATGAAGAATAACAAATTATTACCCTATGGTGATTCATAATATCTGAGATATTTTTATAGTTTTATTACAATTTTAGAGATTATTTGGGTTTCTGGAATTCCTGACAGACAATGAGAACAGCAGGGGGTGGATTAGTTGCTTTCTTAAAGCTAAGCAGCATCTTGTTCTATTGGGACACTTTCCCTAAGCTTTAGTGATGTTTGCAAATTTTTGGCTTTGTAACAAGCTGTGCTATAGAATTTCATAGGCCCTAGGGCTTTCTTAATTAACTGTGAACTTTTCCCCTGATGTTATACAACAGTTCAAACTAGCACAAGAATCATCCGAACATGGAACAAGACAGTTTTGTAACATTACACAAATATTTATTTCTGTATATTCCTATAGAAAAATATCAAGTTCCTGAGAGCATTATGTTAAGTGAAATAAGCCAAGCTCAGAAGGTCAAGGGTTGTATGGTTTCTCTCATGTGGAAGCTAGAGAGGAAAAGAGAAAACAATTGTGTAATGTTACAAAATGTTTGCCATTTGATATTGTAACACTTATCCTACCAATCTTCTTACAACAAAATCATGAATATCTTAATTATAAAAAAAAAATGTGAAGTCATAGCACAAGTCCTTAAAGTGGAGAAAAATCAAGCATTTAGATACATTTCTATGGTGGCGATATATAACCTCAAAAGTACCTAAAATTGGAGACCCAAAGTGAACCATTCTTAAAAGTTGATCTGCTGTCATAGGGATTTTGCTTCAAATGCCTTTCTCCTTGTATCTGTGTCAATGGATTTATCTTCAAAATAAAGTTAGGATCGTCTTCTAGTGATTTTCACATCCAAGTCCATTTCTGGTACCGTATCTTCACTGCTATCTTCAAAAAGATTAGATACAGGGACCTGTCGGAGGGCAGACTGAGTATAGGAAGTTCAAGAGGACACTCCTCTTGTGGAGTTTGAGGGTATGGTGTAGGCAACTATCAGAAGAGTCATGATGCTATATTTTCAACTCTCATTTTCTTATGAATGTAAGCCCGAAGTATTCTCTGCAAATACAAAAACACCTCGTCCCAATGGTAATTTTACTGGGTAAATGCAACATGGGGACAATGTGTTTTTAATTCTCCTATGTGCTAGTCAACTTTTGTCACTATTTAAAAAAAAATACCCGAGATAATTAAATGTTTATAAAGACAAAAGGTTGCCTTTGGCTCACAGTTGGGGAGGTGTCAGTCCATGATAAATCGGCCCCTGACTTTGGGCCTGTGGAGAGGCAGCTCATCATGGCAGAGAACACAGCAGAGCCAAACCACCTACCTCCCCAGTCAGGAAGCAAAGGGATGGAGTACGGGGCCGGGTTCCTACACTCTTTCAAGGGCACTCCCCCAGGGACCAAAAGGTCTCTTACTGGACCTCACCTCTTATAAAGCTTCCACCACCTCCTAGAAGCACCAGCCTGGGGACCAAGCCTTTAACACAGGTCTCTGGGACCCTCAGGTCCATACCACGCATCTCACAGCTCTTCTCTCACTTTCTGTGCACCCCGTCAACTTGCTGCCCCTGAATGTTATATCCAACTTAAATTTTACCACCTTGTTGGAAAGATAATACATTTCAAAGTCCAAAACAAGTGTTATCTTCCTATACTGGAGGCACCTCTGATTTAATGGCTATCTAAAAGTGATAGGTAGTATTTTAGATCAAATTATTCCAGTATGTCAAAGAATAATTCAAAGTGCTTGCTCCGTTTCCAAAGAACTCTTTCCCTTTGGGTCTGGAATTCCATAAACATTAGGTTTATGTTGAAAGGGTAGTGAAAAGATTCTAGCCACAAGCCAGAGAATTCAAGGTCAAAGTCATAGAAGATTTGAGCTATCAAGACTAAGACTTCCAAATGATTTCCAATATGTACAACCTCCCCCTTAACTTTACATTTGCCTAAGATGCAGTGGCATGAACTAAAAAAAAAAAAAAAAAAACTTTAATGGTATTTAACTATAGAATAAGTTAAGTCAAGAAACTATAAGTCATATATTTCTGAAAATATATTTAATATTATATTAAATATATTTCAAATAAGGAATTTAGAAAGTTCACAGTTAAAATACTCAACTTAGGAAGGTGTATTCACAGGTCCCGCAGTTGCAGATTGCTACCAAGTGACTCTGCTTGGCTCTTCCACCCCTCTCTTGTGGTTTTCTGTTTTGAAATGGCCCTCTCACCCATAAGTTCAGCTTCTTGGGGCTTTCTGCTCCCTTGGCCCTGGCCAGAATAAATCCTTTGTCTTTTCTTAAATAAGACCCAGAGTTTTATTTGGGATTTTGGAATAGCGCCTTAACAGTCCTGGATAGTGGGCCTAGCAGAGGATACACACTGGGAGGACCCATACTTGGATTTTCACACAGTCTAGGAAACTTAAGATAAAGCAGCTCATTAACTAGTTCCTTGCATAAAAGTAGAAGAGATAATCATCCCAGCAGTGGGTAGAAATAGAGACAATATGAAAAAGCAAGGGAACAAGTCCCCCCATGGAGCCCATAACACTTCAACAACTGATCCCATTGACACCACAGTGGAGGAGATTTCAAATAAAGAATTTAGAAAGTTCACAATTACAACACTCAAGTAATTAAAACAAGATATGAGAAATGAATTAAGAAAGTACAGGAAGTGAAATAACATTTCAATAAAGAGATAGAGATTCAGAAAAAGAATCAAACAGAAATCCTGAAAATGACTCAATAAATCAAATTAGAAATTCAGGTGAAAGCATCACCAGTAGATAAGACAGATTTTCAGCTTCAAAGACAAAATATGCAGTTTTTTATTTTATTTTATTTATTTATTTAGTTTGGTACTGGTGATTGAACCCAGGGACACTTTACCACTGAGCTTCATCCCCAGCCTATCTATCTATTTATTTCTTTATTTTTATTTTGAGGCAAATTCTTGCTAAGTTACTTAGGGCCTCACTAAATTTCTGAGGCTGGCTTTAAACTTTCAATTCTCCTACCCCAGCCTTCTGAGTTGCTGGGATTACAGGTATGTGCCATTGTGCCTGACCAAAGTGTGTAATCTTAAAAATAGAGTGAACAAAAAGGAAAAGATGTTAAGAGACCATGCCGACAATATTCAAGAAATCTGCAATAACATTAAGAGATCAAATCTAAAAATCATTGGCATAGATAAGACCACCAAAATACAAACTAAAGAATATCAAACTCTTCAATGAAATAATATCAAAAAAATTTTAAAACTAGATAGAAACACAAATATAAGATGCATATAGAACTCCAAAGAGACAAGGTCAAAAAAGATCCTCTCCAAGATTTATTATAATTAAAATGCCTAAGATAAGAACAAGGATAAAATTTGAAAACTCACCAGAGGAAAAACAGAAAATGACATTTAGACTTTCTTCCTATCTTTCAGCCCAGATTCTAAAAGTCAGGAGAGTTTGGAATATATTTCTGAAAGATATAGTTGCCTACCAAGATTATTACATCCATCAATGCTATCTTTCATAATTTAAGTGGAATAAAAAACTTTTCAAGATAAGCAGAAACTAAAAGAATTTGTGACTACTAAGTCAGCAATACAGAACATATTTATTAAAAATTATAAGCAGAAGAAATAAAAAATGAGTATCAGAGTCAGTGAATGGTTGAAACTTAGCAGAAGCATAACCAAGTAAAACACAATAAAATCTGAATTCAATATTAGAAATAAATCAGAACAATAAAAAACAAAAATTATCTTTTTATAACACTGAATGTAAATGGTCGCAACTCTCCAATTAAAAGACACAGACAAAAAAGGAGGGGGCTAGGGATGTAGCTCAGCAGTAAAGCACCATTGGGTTTTTATCATTAGTGCCGGAAAAATAAAAATTAAAAAAAAAAAACAACTCATTTTCTAGAGAATATCAATGTTGAAAAAAGAAGTATGATACATGTGTCAATTTTTGTTTTTCTAAAATATTTAGAATATTGTTCTTGATTAATTAGAAAAGCATAAAGTAATTAATTCTGTTCAGGATATATTTATTTGGCAGGAGTGAATCTCAATTGTATTCAAGATGATTTTAATACTTTATGCTAAAATTAAAAAAAAAGACACAGACTAGCAAATTGGAAGAAAAAACAAGACCTAACCATATGTTGTTCAAAAGAGACTTGCTGTACAGGCAAAAACATCCACAGGCTGAAGGTCATAGGATGGGAAAAGATATACCATGGCTCTGGAAATCAAAAGTAAGCAGGAGTAACTACTCTTTCATCTGAAAAATTAAACTTCAAGCCAAAATTAATCAGAAGAGACAAAGAAGATCATTTTATAGTGGTTAAGGGAACTATCCCAAAACAAGATATGATGATAGTTACATATTTATGCACGTCAATATACCTGCTTACATAGAACAAACCTTACATGATATGAAGACTCAGACAGATCCCAATACAATAATACTGGGTGATTTAAACACACTTTTCTCACCACTGGATAGATCATCCAGATATAAGCTAAATAAAGATTCTTCAGAAATTAAAAATACTATTAAATGGACCTAACAGATATCTATGGAACAGTTCATTCATCAACGACTGAATTCACTTTGATCTCAGCAGCCCATGAAATATTCTCTAAAACAGATCATATAGTAGGGCACAAAGCAAATCTTAGCAAATACAAAACAACAGATATTCCTTGCATCCTATCAGATCATATGGAATGAAATCAGAAATCAATGACAGGATAAAAAACAGAAACCATTCTAAAACCTGGAGAATAAATAATATACTTTTAAATGAGGAATGGATTACAGAGAAATTGGGGAAGAAATCTTAAAATTCTTAGAGACACATGTAAATAGAAGTACAACATTTCAAAATCTCTGGGATAGTAGGAAGGTAGTTCTCACAGGAAAGTTTATAACAGTGAGTTCCTACATTAAAAAAAAAATGACACCAAATAAAAAGCTAATTTTACACGTTAAGCCCTAGAAAAAGAACAAACTAATACCAATATCAGTAGATGACAGGAAATAATTAAAATCAGAACCAAAGTTAATGAAATTGAAAATTTTAAAAATACAAAGGGAACAAAGAGTTGATGGTTTAAAAAGAAAAATAAGATTGATAAATCCATAGCCAAACTAATCAAAAGAAAGAGAAAGAAGACCCAAATTAACAAAATTATAGAGATAAGTGGGGTAGGGGGCATATCACCACAGACACTTTTAAAATACAGAGGAACAGTAGAAACAATTTTGAAAATTTATACTCCAATAAGCTAGAAAATCTCAAAGATATTGACAGATTCCTAGACACATATGACCAACCCAAAGTGAACCATGAGGCTATAAAAAAACTTAGGCCAATATCAAATAATGAAATTAAAGTAGCTACTAAAAGTTTAACAACAACAACAACAAAAAAAAACCTTCCAGGACCAGATGGATTCTCAGCTGAGTTCTACCAGAACTTCAAAGAAGAATTAATGACAATTATCTTCAAATTATTCCATGAAATAGAAAAGGAGGGCTCATGCCAAATTTATTCTATGAAGCTAGCACCACCCTCATATCAAAATCAGACAAAGACACATCAAGGAAAAAAAAACTTTAGACCAATATCCCTGATTAACATAGATGCAAAAATTCTTAATAAAACATTGGCAGACTACATTCAAACCACACATGATCAAGTGGGTTTCATTGCAGGGATGCAAGGTTGGTTCAACATATGCAAATCAATAAATGTAATTCACCACATAAATAGAATTAAGGACAAGAATCACATGATTATCTCAATTGATGCAGAAAAAGCAATTAACAACCCCCAGCACCCATTCATGTTTAAACACTAGAGAAACTAGGGACAGAAGGAACTTATCTCAACATCAAAAATGCTGAATACAACAAGCCAAAAGCCAGCATCATACTAAAAGGGGAACTGAAAGCATTCCATCTAGAAACAGGAACAGGGTATCCAGTTTCACCACTCCTATTCAACATAGTCCTTGAAACTGTAGCCAGAGCAATCAAGCAGGAAAAGGAAATTAGAGGGATATAAATAGGAAAACAAGAAGTTCAATTATCTGTTTGCTGGTAACAATTTTATATTTGTTATATTTGACCCAAGAAGCTCCACCAGAAGATTCTAGAAATGATACATAAATTTAGCAAAGTAGCAGGATACAAAATCAACATACATAAATCAATTGCTTTCCTATCCTTCAATAACCAATTTGCTAAGAAAAAAAATCAGAAAAATAATTCCATTCATAATAGCCTCAAAAAAAATAAAATACTTAGAAATCTAACCAAGGAGGTAAAAAAAAAAGCCTATAGTGAAAATTATAGAACAATGAAGAAAGAAATTGAAGAAGACCTCAGGAGACAGAAAGAACTTCCAGGTTCTTGGATAGGTAGAAGTAATATTGTCAAAATGGCCATATGATCAAAAGCAATACACAGATTCAATGCAATTCCCATCAAAATATCAATGACATTCTTCATGGAACTAGAAAAAAACAGTCCTAAAATTCACTTTGAAGAATAAAAGATTAGAATAGAATAGCCAAAGTAATGCTGAAAAATAAAAGTGATGCTGGTGGCATCACAATATCTGATCTCAAATATAACACAGAGCTACCAAAACAAAATCAGCATGGTATTATCATAAAAACAGACATGAAGACCAGCAGTATGGAATAGAAGACACAGAGACAAATCCACATAGATACAGTCACCTGATCCTTAACAAAGGTATCAAAAATATTTATTGGAGAAAACATAACCTTTTAAACAAAATGGTGCTGGGAAAACTGAATATCCATATGTAGAAGAGTGAGACTAGATCCTCCATCTCTCACCCTACACAAAAGCCAATGCAAAGTGGCTGAAAGACCTAGGAATTAGACCAGAAACACTACAGGTGTTAGAAGAAAATGTAGGCTCAACATTCTGACATATTGTTGCATGCATTGATTACCTCAATAAGACCCCTAAAGCTCAAGGAACAAAACCAAGAACCAATAGGTAGGATGACATCAAATTAAAAAGCTTCTGCATGGTGAAGAAAACAAGACCATGAATGGAAGAAAAAATTCACCAGCTACTCTTCTGACAGGAGACTAATATCCAGAATATGTAACAGAACTCAAAAAACTTAATACCACAAAAAAAGCCCAATTAATAAATGGGCAAATGAACTAAACATAGTTTTCAAAAGAAGAAATGTAATGGCCAATGTATATAAATGAAAAAAAAAGGTTCAACATCATTAGCAATCAGGGAAATGCAAATCAAAACTACACTGAGATTTCATCTCACTCTAGTTAGAACGGCAGTCATCAAGACTACATCATTATCCAAAGTACATGTATGAAGACACAAATTGGGTGTCAACCTACTTTATATACAAACAAAGATATTAAAAATTGTGGTATATATGTGTAATAAGAATTATGATGCAAAAAAAACCAAGTACATGTATAAAGATATGAATTACCACCGTGAAGGTACTTTATACAAAGATATGAAAAACTGTGCTCTATATGTGTAATAATAATTGTAATATATTCCGCTGTCGTGTATTTTAAAAAAATAAAAATCAATTTAAAAAAAGTTTTTAAAAAAAGATTACAAATAATAATAAATGATGAGGAGGATGTAAAGGAAAAGGTACCCTCATACATTGTTAGTAGGACTGCAAATTAAGCCAACCACTCTGGAAAGCAGTGTGGAGATTCCTCCAGAGACTAGGAATGGAACAACCACAGGACCCAGCTACCCTCACTTCTTGATATTTATCATGAAGAACTAAAATCAGCACGCAATAGTGATACATGATACGTGCAATGTTCATAGAAGCACAATTCGTGATAGCCAAGTTATGAAACCCACCTAGATATCACTCAACAGATGACTGGATAAAGAAAATGTAGTATGAATACACAACAGCATTCTACTCAGCCATAAAGAAGAATGAAAGTATGGGATTTGCCAGCAAATACGTGGATCTGGAGAACATTATGCTAAGTGACATAAACCAGACTCAGGAAGTCAAGGGTAGAATGTTTTCTCCCATATTTGGAAGCTAAAGAGAAGTAAAAAAATTTTTGAAAAAGGTGATCTCATGAAAATAGAAGGGGGAACAATGGATTAGATGAAGGGGACTTAGAGTGGAGAGGGACAAGAAAGGGGGAAGACCAGAGAATGAAATTGACCAAATTATGTCATGTGCATGTGTAAATATATCACAATAAATTCTCCTTTTATGCATAACTATAATGGGCCAATTTAAAAAAATAGATTAATAGGAGGAAGACCAACAGGGTAGAGGAAGGGGATCAGGGAGAGGGAGGAGGGTATGGAAGGTGGGTAGTACTGGGGATTAAAATGTAGCAAGTTATGTCATATGCATTTCTAAATATGTCAAAATGAACCCCACAATTATGTAAAACTATAATGCACTAATAAAAACAAAAATAAAAGGGATGAATGCATAATGTATATGCCAGAAAATGTATACTTGATTTTATACATAAAAAATACCCCTTTCTACATGCTTAAAAAAATTAGGAAGATATATATTGAGTTAAAAGGCATAATTCAATATGCTGGTTTAGTATATAATCCTTTTAATATTTCAGTTGCAAATATTTTAAGGGGCATAAACATCTCTGTGAATCAGAAGCAAGTAACACCTTGGTCTTTTTCATTCTCAAGAGATGAGATTATACTGCACCTAAAACAAATAAGAAATTAAAACCACAGCCCAGCTGATATGTATTAGATCACTTTTCTTAGTAATTCACTTCTTAGAAATAATTTTAATTGCTGCCTTATTGAATAGATATACTGTTTAAACTGCAATCCAGTAGTTACAATGTTACAACTATTTTTCAATGTCCATTGTTTTTAGACTTTAATCACTCTCCATTTTATTACAATAAAGATACTTGTTTGGCTGGGGCTGCAGCTCAGTGGCAAAGCGTTTGCCTAGCATGAGTGAGGCACTGGGTTCGACCCTCGGCACCACATAAAAATTAACAAATAAAATAAAAGCAACTATTACAAAACAAATTGTTTTTAAAAAATGCTCATTAACTCAAACACAAAAAATATCATTTTTATCCCTACTTTGTGTAATTTTTCCATCTTTATCATGAGAGTAGTAGATTCACTATGAAATCTGAATCAGACTAGACATACACTTCACTCACTAGAAAATCGGACTTGTGAGACTCAAATTGGGAGTCCGTGGGAAATGGATTTCATGAGTTCCTTTTGAAAGTTACCATACTTAGCACCACACTTAGCAGCTATACGAAATTCTTGACAAAGGATATTTAAGACAGTCCTATACTTTATATATCAAGTGGAAAAGTCATATCTTTATGCAGAGAGAACACATTTGGCATGAGTACAGCCATATTATGATCCAACTTCTCCAGTACCAGGCAACAAAGATAAAAACAGGCCAAGCAGCAATCAGCCTTTCAGTGAAAAGTCATATCACAAGGGGGGGGGGTGTCCAGAAGACACTATCCAGTCAGTCCAAGGGATTCATTCAGACAGCCCAGTCCTAGAGAGTACTTGGAAGAAGTCTGATGTAGGAGTCACAGCCACCAAATGTTCCTGGAAAGAATGGGGGAACAATCCCAGTGCCAAGTGCATTTGTCATTCAGAAATGTAGGCTAATTTGTTCCATGGGTAAATGTACCATTAATTCTCACTAACTATTTAATTTTTTTATCCTCTTGATATTCAGTCTACATGCTTCTAGGTAAAAGCGTCAATTTAAGTTTACTTATTTTGAGTCATTCTATTGTTCCATGATGACTTTAAATGCATTTTGGACGATTTTTTTAAAATAAGCATTTAATTTTGAAACAATCTTGAATTTATGGAGAAGACAGAGCTATATGAATATATATATATATATATCATCACCCCTGAATAACATGCATTTCCAAAACAAAGACAGTTCCCACTTAACCAAAATTTGATTGTCATCTTGGATACAAGTCCAACTTTTAATCCTCAAATCTTGTTCAAGTTTCACCAGTTCCCAATAATGTCCTTTACAGAACAAGCATCCGGTGCAGTATCATGGTTAGCATTTAGCTGTTAAGCTTTCTTAACCTCCTGTAATCAGAAAGCCTCCCTCCACACCCTTCTCAGCCTGTGACAATGTGCTGAAGGTCACATAGCACTGTCTCCCCAAGGCCCACTCTTGCCACTCTGTGGTACCTTCTGCACCCTGCAGAAGGAGTCTGAACCCGGCTCCAGGTCCTTGGCCACTCCTTACCCAGTGTGGATGCCACTCTGCTCAGCCTCATTGAATGTGTTGGTGACAGAGTTGTTCAAAAAGAGGAGAGAAGAAGAGGAAAAATGAGTAATTTGGGTTTCTTCATGGTCAATTCACTTTTCAGAAGTGATTATTATTTACATGGACTGCTTATGCTCCATAAAGTCTGTCTGTATGGAGTTTGGAGGAAAAGAATGAAGACAATATGGACTCTATCTTTTATGGTGCCCCATTTGACACTAAACTGAACAGTCTGTTACTTATCTAGATTCTTTTTCTTAACGGTATTACTGAAAGGTCCAAATTGAAGCATCTGCTGAAATAATTACCCACCTACAGTATGAGGTACTCTTCCTAACACATATCACTAAATCTGTTATAGTTTGGATGTGAGGTGTCCCCAAAAGCTCATATGTGGGACAATACATGAAGGTTTAGAGGAGACATGACTGGGTTACGAGAACCTTGAACTAATCAGTGAATTGATCCCCTGATGGGATTAACTGGGTCATGACTGAAGGCAGGTAGGGTGTGGCTTTAGGGTTCATATTTTACATCTGGTGAGTGGAGTCTCTCTGCTTCCTGATCATCATGTGAACTACTATCCTCTACCACACTCTTGTGCCATAATGCTCTGCCTCACCTCAAGCCCTGAGGAATGGAGCCAGCTGTCTATGGACCAAGACCTCTGAAACCTTGAGCCACCAAATAAACTTTTCCTCCTCTAATTGTTCTTGCCATGTCTTTTAGTCACAGCAGCAAAAAAAAGCTGACTAAAACAGTATCGCTTAATGAATGAATCACCTTCCTAAACCACAAACTCTGTGCTAGGTTTGCCCTTCTTCTCCCAACCAGGCTAGTGAACCTGAAAAAAAATAACAACTACATAGGAAAAAAAAGAAACAATTAAAAGTAAAAGTGTGTGTAGCTAAGCAATGAATAAATGAGTGCACTGAAAAGCCACACAGAAGGCTGTTACTCAGCGTTTTACCAGTTACAGGCACTTCCATAAAATCCACCCAACCATTTGATTATACACCCCTGAGATCAGTGCCCAGAGCTGCCCTGTCTCTGCATTCTTCCTACTGTTTTGGGTGCTGGGTGAGAGCCATCAGTGACATTTCATCCACGCTTAGACAGGAGAGAAAATGACAAGACAAGAAAACAACTTTAATATGAATGCTGAAAAACAATCAGACTCATTATTAGGCACCAATTTTGATTAACGTAAGGTCCAATGGAAGTCAGATCCTCCTGCACAGCCACCTCCACGGTGTCCTGGTGTTCGGAGGGAACTGGGAACAGAACTAGGGTGATTGTAACATGCAGAGGTGTGTTCATGTCCTTGGTAGCAAGTAAGAGAACCAACAAGAGATGAAAGGACATAAAGACAATGCAGAACTCTGGGGGTCTGTCCTCAAAATGTCATAACCATGTATGAGTTCGGGGGTGGGGGGTGGGCGGGGAAACAGGTGACTCCATTCAGAGATTTTACAGTATCAGGAACTATCCTAAAAATGCAAAGAATGCAATACATTCTAGATATTTCATCTCCAGAAACACAGAGAGTATACAGGATCAATACAGGAAAAGAAAGAGAAGAAGGAAGAAGAAAGCAAGCCCATCATCATTGAAGTTAAGAAACGAATCCCCCTTCAGGCAGAATCCTCCCAACATGGAAATTCCCCATTCACTTGCCAGGTAAACTAATATTCAAGTGAAAAATACAGAACCCCTAAAAGGCCAGATCTTGGCTGGCTCTTCTCGGGACCTCACTTCATGCCCTGGTGGTGCTGATTCTGCTTCTGGAGAGTCCAGGGCCTGCAGGAGGAGCCTGGCACGAGTCTTCACCGTTCTCTTCTTGGTATTCAAGATGGTTTCAATTTTGTTAGCTACATAGTTTTTATCTAGAACAATTATTCTTTGTAAAAGGCAATTTAAAAAGAATAAAAATGCTTTGAATATGAAAATCTTAAAACTCTCAACAAAAGGAGACTGAAAAAACTCTAGTCCTGGGGTTTTCGGTGTCGGCCAGGGACCGGCCAGACCAAGATGAGTGAGGAGCTCGTTTTGAACATTCGCACGTGGGTTCCTCAAAGCTCATCTCGGTGCCCCCTCCTCTTCCAAGAAGGATGCTCACGGTGAAAGGGAGCAGCCCGACTCCTGTTGACTCTGAATCAAAACACTGGATTCCAAGCAAAATACCATCAACAACTAATCCTGCAGGCTGAACGCCATCGCCCCGAGAACAGAACCAGGCAAGCTGGTGCGAGGGTCTCCTCTGGACACCACTGCTGGACTTTCCTCCAGGGGAGGCTTCTGAAGCCCGCTAGTGAGTGGCAAGAGCGGCCTCTCGTGGCTGATGTTATTGCTGCAGTCTACCGGCCCAGGGCTGGGTTGCTTTACTCCCCTTTCTGTAAAGAGTTCATTTCTCATTTCTGGATTTGTTTAAGCAAAGCAGCGGTTTCCATTGCAGGACCTAAGGAGTTTGATTTGACCTAAACATCCCTGTTCTATCGACAAAGACTTATCACGAAATCAAATTAAAGCTGAATCTGAAACATGGTACAACGTGTGACCAAAGAATCAGGAGCACCTTCCTAGAGGAGCAGGGCAGCGTGGCCATGCAGGGTGCTCAGGCCACCGGTGCCAGTGTGTGTCCTGGTGTGAGGCTTCAGAGCAGGAAAACACTGAGCTGCGACAAACTTCATGAGGGTGGCTCAGGCGAACCGCTGAAAGCTACCTCTGGCTTTCCTGCAGCAATCTAAATTTCTGAGCATAGCCACTAGCACTGATCTGCTCGTTTCAAAGGAGATTTTGGTAGGAGAAGCTGGAGACTCAGACTGGGGAGATTCCAGTGAAAGAAAAATCAAAGAAAATTAAAGTGATTTTACTACAAGGAGGAAGATATTTTTAAAATGTAATCTCAGGGCTGGCTTAAATTAATCAAGAAAGGAAATATCCTTTAGGAAGAGATTTAATCCGAACAAATAATTTTAACATATTTTAATGTATGATAAAATATGGGTGCATTGGGTTCTGCTGAAGTATTCGGGATATTAGCATCGTATTCAAATATAGCCCGTTCTATAATAAAGGCTTCCAATGACAAATTTAAAAATGGAAAATATTAGCATCCAGAGAAGTGCAATTTTCAAGATCACTTAAACGACTAAGTTTTGTCTGTAAGCAACAACTTTCTACTGTGAGAAATGAAGTTCCCTAGCAAGGCACGGCCCTCGAGCTAGTCTTAGTAGCAGCGGCAGATTATTAAATTTGTGTTCTAAAATTTAGCTTCACCTACAGGTGCTCTATCCCCGTAGCGCATGAGTTAATTAGCACCTTAACTCTGAAGCTGCCAACGTCTGCAAAACTGTACGCTGCTAACATCTAAATTGATGCAATATGATGTAATGTCTGCCAAATTATTTCCCTCTTAGACTTAATTCCTGAGGTGCTACAATCCTAAAAAAGAATAAATGACAGCATTTGTAGACTAATCCCTTATTGCCACGTTCCTCTCAGTTTTATAAAAAACGTTCTCAATGTACATTCAAATATATAGATAAAAAGTCAAATATTCATCATATATTTTAAAGTCCCTCCACAAGATGAAAGTCTTTTGTAAATAAAAATTATATTTTTCAGGTTGCAATTGACTAGGTTTCCTTAAAGGTTCTTTATTTTCAGGAGCATGCCCTGCAAGTTCAAGTCCAAATATCACCAATAATGAAAATACAAAGTTTTCCAGGTAGCCTCGCCCAAGTAGCAAAGCATTCGCTGAACTTACGTGGATTCCCCGCTTCTGCCCAGCTCCAGGTCTGCGGAGGCAGCAGCAGCAGCAGCAGCACCTGGAAGAAGGCGCGGGCGGCAGAGGCCATGCTCGCTGCGCTCCGCGCCCCCGGCTGCGAGGACGCGGCGGCTCGGGTCGCCTGCGCTCAACGCCCTGCGCTGCCCAGGCTCCCGCGCTCCGCGGCTCTGGGTTTCCCACTCGCCCCGCGCAGCCGGCTGGCGCAGGAGGAGCCGCCTGTCCCTCTGCAGCGCTCGCAGGACTACAGCCTTCGGGCGCCTCCACCGCTCTGCGCTGGGCTGCGCCTCCAGCACCTAGCCGTGGTGGCAGGCGCGCCCCGGAGGTGGCAGGCGCTCCCGGGAGCTGGCAGGGGCACCGCGCGCCTGGGAGGAGTCGGCAGCCCGGCCCACGCCCCCGTGCCGCCCTCGGTGGCCACACACCTGAGGCTCCTCCCCGCTGGGGCGCACAGCCCCCGCCTCGTGCGCACTCCTCTGGCTGCAGGTGCTCAGAGCCGACGCTATCACTGGGCGGTTCATCCAAAGAGGAAAGCAGCGGATACAGAGGAAATCGGTTCCTGTTCTGCTCAAAAGATGGAGCAGGGAGAACTCCCTCCGCAGCGTGGACTCCTGCGACGCGCACACTGGGGCTTCGCTGGGATTCAGACTAGAATGGAAGCTCAGTGCGGGATGGATACTGAATTCATTTAACATTTTGCTATATTGTTCATCATGGGTTTTGATTTGGGGGTTTTGTTGGGGGGTGTGCATTTTATTATTTTCATATTGCATTAAAACATTATTTATCTTGATTACCGTTACTTAAAATTTGCACGGGAGACGAATGCTTACTGCCCTCGCCCTAGCTCTGGCCTTTCTAGAAGTCTTAACTGTAAATGTAGTTCCAGCCTTCCCTGCAAAGGAGCAGCCCCCTCATGGGTAGTGAGGAGGGGTTCCCTGCAGGAGCAGCTCATCCTGAGCATCACATGTGCCAGGGCCGGGACAGGAGGGATGGGGTCCTCCCCTTCCGGTGCTTCCAAAACTCACAGCCCAGGCAGAAGGTGGGCACACTCCCTGCAAGTACCACCGCGAGATTCCAGAAATAAGTTATTAAATGTTTAGAAGGTATCTCAAAGGAATGAAAGCTGTGTGTACTTTTTGGTCTTCTTTTCATAAAATCATCTTTCAAATCACTCCTGAAAGCCTTTTTCTTCATTAAAATGAACTCAAATGTCATAATCATACAGAAGAATCTTAAGTCATTCGCGAATTATTAATTAGATTTGCTTAAAATTACTTTTGCACAAGAACTATGAAAATTACACTTCTTTCATTACAGAAAAAAATAATAAGTGTAAAATCTTTTTATTGGTCCACTAATGCATTATGCACAGTAGTGGGGTTATTTTGACGTCGTATATGGAATATAATTTGCTTCATTACGATTCTCAGTACTTCTACTCTCACTGCCCTGCTCCTTCCCCCTGCTTCCTTTACTCTGCTGGTCTTCTCCCTTTTTGTGTTTTTAATTCATGCTCCATAGATATACACAGAGGTGGAATCCACTGTGGCATATTCATGTGTGTACACAGCATGATTCCTCAATTTCACTCTGCAGTTCCTCCCTGCTCCTGTCTCTCCCCTCCCCCTGCTCCCCCCTTCCTCTCCTCCACTCATCTCCCTTCTATTATAAATGTGAAATCTTGATTGACACATTAATTGCCTGGAGTGAGATAAAAACAGAAATTGGAAGGCATCTTGTAAATTGGACCCAGAATGAAACAACAAAATATCAACCTGCAATTTTTGCTTTTCTTCTTCACAAACACACACAACCCTGTGCGCGAGGTTGTGCATCTTTTATTTCGATGTAATTTTGCCACGTGCTATATTCTCATTCTGCAATTTCATCTTAGTCATGTCCCACATGCATTCCAATTGGAGCTGGAATCCATCATATCCTTCAACTTTCAGTTCTAAAAAATTAGAATGAGAACACTAAAAATGTCCGTTTTCTTGCCACTCTAATAGCACTTTCAGTGGGGGCTGCGGGTGTAACTCGGCAGGAGAGCGCTATCCTAATGGGCACATAGGCCCAGAGTTCCATCCCCAGCACAGGAAGGGGAAAAAGTCCGACTGTCTACTCTTACAAGGATGCCACATCTCTAAGAATACTTTTTTCTTATATTTTTCCTAAGCAACCTAATGTGATATTAATTCAGTTTTTAAAATTACACTACTGCATTTGTCAAGGTAGAAAGCAGAATCCACTCAGACGTTTTAAGTCAGTTTTCCCTTACTATTACAAAAATACCGGAGACAATTAACTTCTAACGAGGAAAAGGTTGGTTTGACTTATAGTTCTAGAGTGTCCAGTCCAAGATCAGGCAGTTTGGGTCTCTGGCAGCACCTCATGGATGGATGGGAGGAAGAGCAAAGGGGTCACATCATATAAGAGCCGAGAAGCAGAGAGAGTCGGGGATACCAGGGTCCCCAGGATCACCCCCCCTCTTAGGGTCACGCCACCCCCCAGGACTCCCTTAAGGCCCCACCTCGTAGAGGTCCTATGACCTCCCAATAGCACCACTCTCTGGTCCTGTAACACATGGCCCGCCCGCTGGCGACCCTTGTCCAAACCCTAGCATTCCCCACCAAGTGTGTGGCACTCTCAGAAGAGTGACAGCAGAGAGCCGCTGCCACCAAGGGGCAGAGGGAGGAGAGGCGCGGCTCTGGCTCTGCAGCAGCCGCAGGCGGGGCTTCCCGGGAGCGAGCGGCAGTCCCGGGATTAAAAGGCCTTCTGAGCCCCACTTGGCAGCTCCTCCTCTTCCTGCGGGGGTCTCTCCGTGGCCAACCCCAGTGGGCGTCAGCCAGCAAGGGACAGCGGGAGGTCAGGGAAGGACCGCACACCCCGGGGACAGGCATCCAAGCTGTGGAGGAGCCTCCTCTTGTTCTGTGATGGAGGCTCAGGGAGTGGAGGGTGGAGGATGAACCTGAGTTTTGTTTTGTTTTTAACTCAGGCGCCCAAGTCATTCTACATCCAGAAATTGAACCAGAACTTTGATATCAAATAGTCCCCTCTCCTCCTGCTTTGGTCCCAGGGAAGATCAATCAGGCTGAATATCACGCCGCAAGTGGAGCTTTTCATTAACTGCAGCATCAGGGAGTCACCTGAGCCCACTTACCTTTCCTTATTCTTCACAGAATGGAAAGATCGATGTTCCCACAGAGCAGAGAAAGAGGAGGCCTCGCTTCTGCTTTTCTGACATCCATCAATATTTTAAGAAAACAATTTTCACCGTTCCTGACCAATTGGGAAACTAAGTTGTGCTCAACTATAAAAACAAATATTCTTTACTAAAACATCATATAGTTATTTTTTTTTCTGTGACATCAACAAACTGGTCTAAAAAGTTAATCCTTCCAAAGTTCAATCGGTTAAAATATACATATAAAATAAATGGTAAATAAGTTGAAATTTCCTTCCCAGTCTCTCATCCCAGACTAATTGGAAAGAAATGGGAGGAAGAGGAGAGAATAATAATCAATGGCTATGTGATAAAAATTTGCATAGCTATTTATTGGAGCCTTGTTCTATATAAATTCCCTGATTTCATATTTATATAAACAACAAATCACGTTAATACTGCTACAAAAAGACATCATAGGGGTCCAGATATCAAAGAAAAGATTCTCTCCAATGTTTTATTTTGCATGAAAAGATAATTCTCATCCAAAATCTGGATGAATCTTCTACATAGAATAAGTGGGCTTGCCTGTAAATGGATAGAAATGGAGAATATCGTGCTAAGTGAAATAAGCCAAACTCAAAAAATCAAGGGTCAAATATTTACTTGAGTTAAGTCAAAAGAAGGAAAGAGAGAGGGAAGGATAGGATATCATAAAAATAAAGGGAAGATCAGTGGAATACACGAAGGAGCTTGAGAGGCAGAGTGGAGGGGTGGGAGAGGGGAGGCAATGCAGAATGAATTCTTAAAAAATCATGTATTGGGGTTGTGGCTCAGCGGTAGAGCGCTGGCCTAGCACGTGTGAGACCCTGGGGTCGATCCTCAGCACCACATAAAAATAAAGGTATAAAAAATCATGTTATGTGTGTATATAAATACACCACAGGAAATTTCACCTTTATGCATATGTAAAAAGAACCAATCAAATATAAATAAATAGTGAAAGGATGTCTAGGATGTAGAGGGAAAGAGAACAGGGGAGGGGAAGGAAAAGAGAAGGACTGTAAGCTGAAATCCAACTCTATGCATATATGAGTTTGTTGATGAACCCAACTACTCTATATAACTATAAATCTCTAACAGAAGAAGAAGAGGAAGGAGGAGGAGGAAGAGGAGGAGGAGGAGGAGGAGGCATAGTGGCAAAATTAGATGTGATCTTAGGAGATAGAAAAGCCACCCTGGATTTCAGTGAATCAACATTCCACCACTGAGCTGGGCTAATATTTATCATGAAATCTCCTGTGGATGTCAGATCTTTTCCTTAATATGGGAGACAAACTTTAATATAAGAGAGATCAACTGAATTGAGCCTGGGGATCAGGAGACAGAGGAGGGGTGAGCTAGGGACCAGGGAGGGTGAAGAAAGGGGCCAGTCAGATGTCAGAGATGAATTTATTCATGTTCCAGTTTTGTCGGAAGTAAACTGACCCTTCGGTTAGTCTCTGCAGAAAGCCATTCCCAGAAGACAGGAAGGCAGTTGTCCTTGTGAAACGTCCAGCTGAAATAATGACACCCTGCTTTTGGGACACCTTTTCACTCTGCTGACCTGCGGCTCTAAGGAAACACTGTTCCTCTTTAAAGGAAGAGAATCAATGGACACAGAACTGGAGGAGTTTTCAGATCTGCCTGCATTTGTGCTCCAGGGCTGGAGCAGCCTCGGTGCAGCCTGAATTTCTGAGTCTCAAGGGGCTGAAGCTGTTCTGTCTGTAGCAAGTGCAGGGAATTCCTATCAGTCCCCAACCAGCTCTGCATCTGGGGAACAGCGCACTTTGTGCTGCCAGCCAAGGAGCTTTGGGTGCCTTAGAAAGCCATTAGGTCTCCATGCGGTGGAGAGGACTGTGGGGTCGTCTCCTCCTGGGAGGACTGGCTGTGGCTTTCACACACACTACAAAGGCACAATCTAGAAGCTGGCATTGAGTACGCAGTAGAAGACAGGAGGACAGGCTGTGCACGTGGAGTCGGCCACACTTTCTGCTGTTGCACATCGAGGCAGAGACACAAGCGGGCACAAGGAGCACACTTAGCCTGATGCCCTTCTTTTCAGGGTCCAGGCAGCTGGCCAAGGTAAGGTCACAGTTTCACAAGGACTCAGGGCATGGAGAAACCTAGTCGTTACACAAAAACATGCAATTTTATTCTCAGTCCAATAATGAATATGAGCACAAAATTCTCATAGTATAAAATATCGAAGAAGGGGAAAGTTTTGTTCTCTGTATGATACAAAATGTTTTCGGCCAAGTCAGATAGCTCCAGGGGCTGTACCCAGGATGTGGGATCACATCCAACGTGCCTGGTAGTGACAGAGGGGAAATGAAGGTCACCTGTAGAGAATTTCCTAAGAATATTAAATAAGAGACTCTGCAGACGACTTATCATATGCATCTTCTGTTCCAAAGGTTAAAAGAAACTTCCCTTGAGTATAAGGGGAGGGAGAGAGAGAGAAAAGAGGAAAGATGAATAAACAAAGCAGCCCTGAGGTGACAGAATACTTGGTCACACTTGATATTTAGGGGACCCTGTGACTCCAGAATAAGATGGTCTGAAGATAAAGCACCAAAACTTTAGAAACCTGCTTGTCTCTCCTACAGCAAGACGCTAGATCTCTCTAGGCCTCAAATTTCATGTGTTTATGATGAGCACCATTATATCTCGTCTGGGTAGTTTGTGAAGATTATTTGAAAAGAACTTATGCAAAGTGGCCAAATACTACCTGAAATATATAGTAAGTGTTCAATAAATTATTCACATTGTCATTAATTAAAATAAACCCATGTCCTTTAAGAACTTTTTCAAAAACTAACAGTCATTAATATAAAATGCTTTCTTGTCACCAGGTGACTTTCTATCTCAAAGCAAATGCACTCTTCTTTGGCTGTAAAGGACATTTCAAAATATTATTTTTCCCAGGAAGGGCATGGTTAAATGTTAGAGTTTGGCCTCCTGATGCTCTATAATTTCTTGCAGCACTGTAGAATGAGGTTTGCCAACACAATTTCCACATGAATAATGGATAAAGAGCACTCTTTGTGGTTTCAAAGGGTTTTGTGCCAATACATTTATTCTCTTGAATGGCCAGTGTACATTTATAAAATTTTAATATTCCACAATAAACACCTATGCATAATTATCATTAAAGAGAGATTCACAACCACATTAGGATTACTACTTATTTTGTTTCATATGATTTGCTTTTATTAACTTTTTGTTTCTGTCAACAGTTCTAACAGATTGCAATTTGTCAAGTGTCCGTTAACGCATATGGTGCCTAGTGATACAGGAGGTTTCCTTTCACTAGGAATGGAAGAGCTACAGAACATTCTCCAAAGGATGGGCAAATAGGTTTTGAAATTCTTCATGCTTATGCAAATTTCACCCTTAAACAAAAATTAACTTCATAAGGATTCATTTTAGCCCTAAAGTTTTCTTGTATTGCTATAGTTGAATCAACCATCAAAATATTGGTCTTATTACTAAATAACATTAGTCTCTTTTTTCAGATATATAGAAGTTAATTTAGATGTATTTCAGTCTCCCTTTAAAAATTACCTTTTTAGGCTGGGTGCATTTACTGTAGTCCCAGCAACTCGGGAGGATGAGGCAGGAAGATCACAAGTTCAAAGCCAGCCTTAGCAACTTAGCAAGGCCCTAAGCAAATTAGCAAGATCCTATCTCAAAGTGAAAACTAAAAAGGGATAGGGATGGGTTCAGTGGTTAAACACCCCTGGGTTCAATTCCTGGTACCAAAAAAAAAAATTACCCTTTTAGCCTCCCTTTCAATATGTAAAGTTTATGGCAAAAGCAAAATTTTATTCACCTATGGGACACAGTTTAATGGGCAACTCCGGGTGAGATATTGCTTGGTCTCTTGAGTAGGAGTGATAACAGGACATGTTTTCAGGGACTCCCGTAGGTGTTTTATAAATGAATAAGTGTTGAACACTGGGAAGGGGACACTTACCTTACAGTACTGCTGAGGCATTACTATAAAGGCAGCAGTGTGTGAACAGAAATGGAAAACTTCAAAATAACATGCGAAAGAACATTTTTAAAAATCAGATCATCCATATTTAATTCTATAAGCATATCTGGAAGTTAGAAAGTATTTTGGTTCTCAGAAAACTTGGAATTTTTAGGAAGTAACCAAGTAAGAAAGCAAAGAGCTGATGATCTGCTCACATGCCAAGGAACATGGAATATTCACATATAGTTTATGACATCTTTGTTAGAAAAGGAGTCTTGAGCAAAGAAAAGGCCTCTTAGAATAAAATCCATTGAAGAAGGGATAAGAATTTGTAATAAAGATTACAGGTAAAATTATCAAAGTATGGCAACTGTATGTCAATCGGTGAAGTTCAGAATGAATAATATTGGTAACGGGTTATAAGTTCTGGTACTGATGAGGAACAGGGCCTGGATTCACTTGCTCACTTGAAACAATATTAACAGTGTCAAAACAGATGAAGCAACAGTTTTCCAAACACAGACCTCAGGAAACAAAGGAAAGTGATCCCTGAAAGATAGGGCTCAGTGAGGTGCCCCCTGCTAGAGCTTGCTACCTGGAGAGACAAGGACCCCGATGGAGCCCAGAGCTGTGGAGTTGAAGACAGAGGGAGTGAAGGGTTGATTAAGGCCAGAGAGAGAACCCTTCAAAAGGACTCAAAAGAAAAGTACTGGACACTCACATGGGGCCAGGAGGAGTGTCTGCTCCTTCCAGTTGGACTGAAAAACCTCATTTATTCCTCTGTACATGCTTTCTGCAGGAACGTCAAAATCACCTGCTCAAAACCAGTGATAAAGAGAAGCCCTTTTGCAAGGGTAGGGAAGACACATCACATAGGTCAGAACAAAAGTAAGGCCGGGCATAGTGGCGCATGCCTGTAATCCCAGTGGCTCAGGAGGCTGAAGCAGGAGGATTGCGAGTTCAAACCCAGCCTTAGCAACTCAATGAGGTACTTAGCAACTCAGCAAGATCCTGTATCTAAATAAAATATTTTAAAAGGGGGCTGGGGATGTGGCTCAGTGGTTAAGCAATCCTGGGTTCAATCCTAAGTACCAAAAAAAAAAAAAAAAAATACAAACAAAACAAAATTAAAGATGGCAGCAGATTTCTTATTTCCCACCAAAAACAACACCGATGAGAATGCAAAGGAACAACATCTTTAAGACTGAAAGTAAGAATTTTAAAGCAAAGTTAAGATGATATTCAGAAATGAAATAAAGGCTTTCAGTAAAAAAGAAAAAAAAACAGATGAAATCATTAATCTCCAACTTACTCACTCTATAATAAACTTTGAAGTCGTTCTGGTGCAATAAACTGCTCCAAGGGCTACTTGTCTCATGTGTGCCAGGGAGTGACAGGGCAGGCATGCACTAACTAGCTAGAAGCCTGGGAAGCAGGTCGGCATCTCAAGGTTCACTGCCCCAGCAGTAACTCCAGGTCGGATGAACCCTCCTAGGAGTCCGTCTACATATCAAACACAACATCTATGTCTTCCACAGGAGAGGACCACACCTAAAACTTCCCAGCTCTGGGAGCAGAGGGGACAACGTATATGCGAATGTCTGTAGACCACAGGTAAAAGTGGCACACAGGTGTGTCCAGGGCTTCTTTCTTCAAGCAGTGCAGAGAGGGAGGGGCTAAAAATTAGGCAGTTCCCTGTTTCTCCCTGAGTCCTCCCATGGTTTCAACCCTGCATCAAGCACCCCAACTTTTACAGCTACCTCCTACTAGACTCTGTCCTAAACCTGTTAGCTCTGGGAGCAGAAGGGAATAAGCATCTACAAGTTTCCCCAGATCATATTAAAATAAGTGGCTTTAAGCAGGTGCACACACACTTCCAGGAGTGATGCCCCTTGGAGCAGTGTGGTAAAGGGGCTGGAAGGTACAGCTCCAGATGCAACAAAATGAAATTAAGCCCCTATCTCTCACCATGCACAAAACTCAGCTCAAAGTAGATCAAGGACTTAGAAATACAACCAGAGACCCTGCATCTAATAGAAGAAAAAGCAGGCCCTAATCTCCATCATGTGAGATTAGACCCCAACTTCCTTAATAAGACTCCTGTGGCGTAAGAATTAAGACCAAGAATCAATAAATGGGATGGAGTCAAACTAAAAAGTTTCTTCTCAGCAAAAGAAACAATCTGTGAGGTGAATAGAGAGCAAATCTTAGGAGCAAATATTTATTCCTCACACATCAGATAGAGCACTAATCTCTAGGGTATATAAATAATTCAAAAAGCTAAGCACAGAAAAAACAAATAACCCAATCAAGAAATGGGCCAAGGACCTGAACAGACACTTCTCAGAAGAGGATATACAATCAATCAACAAATATATGAAAAAATGTTCATCATCTCTAGCAATTAGAAAAATGCAAATCAAAACCACTGTAAGATATCTCACTCCAGTCAGAATGGCAGCTATTATGAAAACAAACAACAATAAGTGTTGGCGAGGATGTGGGGAAAAAGGTACACTCATACATTGCTGGTGGGACTGCAAATTGGTGTGGCCAATATGGAAAGCAGTATGGAGATTCTTTGGAAATCTGGGCATGGAACGACCATTTGACCCAGCTATCCCTCTCCTCAGACTATACCCAAAAGACTTAAAAACAGCATACTACAGGGACACAGCCACATCAATGTCTATAGCAGCACAATTCACAATAGCTAAACTGTGGAGCCAACCTAGATGTTCTTCAGGGGATGAATGGATAAAAAATGTGTCATATATATACAATGGAATATTACTTAGCAATAAAAGAGAATAAAATCATGGCATTTATAGGTAAATAGATGGTGTTGGAGAAGATAATGCTAAGTGAAATTAGTCAATCCTAAAAAAAAACAAATGCCAAATGTTTTCTCTGATATAAGGTGGCTGACTCATAGTGGGATAGGAAGGGGGAGCATGGGAGGAATAGATGAACTCTAGATAGGGCAGAGGGGTGGGAGGAAAAGGGAGGGGGCAGGGGATTAGCAAGGATGGTAGAATGTGATGGACATCATTATCCAAAGTACATGTATGAAGACACAAATTGGTGTCAACATACTTTATATATAACCAGAGATATGAAAAATTGTGCTGTGTACGTGTAATAAGAATTGTAATGCATTCCACTGTCATTTATTTTTTTAAAAAAAGAAAAAAGCAATAGAGAAAGAAGGGAGCAAAGGATCAACAACATAACCAAAAACAAGTAGATAAATGATGCTACTAATTTCTTACATATCAATATTACTTTGAAATACAAATTTTTTAAATTTTCCAATCCAAAGTCATAGAGTAGCTTAGAAAAACAAGCACCAACTATATGCTGTCTACAGGAAACTCACTTAACTTTAAGGACATGGATAGACTGAAAGTAAAGGGATTAATAAAGATATTCCATGCAAATGGAAGCTAAAAGAGCAGGAATAGCTATGCTTATTTTAGAAAAAGTTGAATTTGGGTCAAAAACTGAATAAAAAGAAAAAAGAGACAAAGAAGTTTCCTAAATCATTTCATAAGTCCACAATTACCCTTAATATCAAAACCAATGACATTATAAGAAATGAAAACTGCAGAATAATAGCTTTTATAAAGTTATGTGCAGAGCCAGCGTTGTGGCTTAGTGGTAGAATACTTGCCTAGCATGCATAAGGCACTGGGTTCGATCCCCAGCACCACATAAAAATAAATAAATAATAAAATAAAGGTATTGTGTTGATCTATAACTAAAAATAATAATTTTTTAAAAAGATATGTGCAAAAATCCTGACCAAAGTATTAGTAAATTGGACCCAACATTGCATAAAAAGAATTATACACCATGATCAAGTGGGGTTTATTCTAAGTATGCAATATTTGAGAATCAATCCATGTAATGCATCTCATCAACAGAACAAATTTAAAAAATCACAAGGTCATTTCAATAGTTGCAGAAACACATTTGACAAAATCTAACAGCCATTAATTATTGTTTAAAAAATCATCAAATCAGACAAATTTGGAATTCGGAATTTCTTCAAAATAATAAAAAACATTTACAGAATGTTTACAGAACATTTACAGTTAACATCATGCTTAACAGGGAGAATTTAGATGCTTTTCCTGGTTAAGATGAGAAGCCAGGCAAGAATGGCTGCTCTTTTACCTTCCAGACATGAAAAGGATAAAGTAATACAGATTTGGAAGGAACAAGACTCTCTGATCATAGACAGCCTCCTGAAGGAATTGACTGAAAGAACTTGGGAAACTAATAAATAAGATCATTATAAGGTTGCAAGATATGAAGTTAATAACAAAGGCAAATTGCTTTCTTATATCCCAGCAATGAACAACTGGAATTTGAAATTTAAAGTATAATGCCATTTATATTATCATGAAAAAGGATAGATGTTTAGGTACAAGTCTAATAAAATATGTACAAGATCTTTATAAGGAAAACTTCACAACTCCAATGAAAGAAATCAAAGACCTAGGTAAACAGAGATTCCATGTACATGGATAGAAAGAACCAATGTTGTTAAATGTCAGTTCATCACAATTTGATCTATAAATTTAATATAATGCCAACCAAAATTCTAGAAAATTATTCTGCATATATCTATAAGAGACTCTAAAGTTTATATGGAAAGATAAAAATCCAGAACTGCCAATCCAATGTTGAAGAAGAACAAAGTTGGAGAACCAACACTATCTGACTTCACAGCTTACTAAAAGTTACAAAGTGGTATTAGTGAAAAATAGGCATTCATATCAATGAAAATACCAGAAATGGAAGCATACAAATATATAATCAATTTATGTTGGACTCAGGAGCAAAGGCAATTTTAATGGCAAAAGAATGGTCTTTTTGACAAATGGTACTGGCAGAACTGGACATTCACATGTAAAAAAAAAATTCAACACAGACCTTACATATTTCACACAATTATTTAACAGGTATCATAGATTAAGTATAAAATGCTTAAGTATAAAACTTCTAGAAGATAACACAGAAGACAATCTATACATTTCTGAGTACAGCAATAACTTCCTAGTTACAATATCAAAAACACAATCACAAATGAACAAAATCAATATACTAAGTTTTGGTAAAATTAAATTTTTTAAATTAAAATTGTAAAAGATAATCTCAAACAAGGGGGAAAAAAACAATACAGGCTTGGAGAAAATCTTTGCAAAGTGCATATCAGATTTAGAGACTGGTATCCAAAATCACAAAGATTTCTTACAACCTAACAATTTTTTTTTAAATGGGCAAAAGATCTGAACAGACACATCACCCAAAGAGAATGACATAGGCCAATATGTATAAGAAAAGATGTTCAAGATCACATGCTATTAGGGAAATGAGATTGAAACAGCACTGAAATATCACTGTAGAACAATGAGAATGGTTGGAATCCAAAACATCAACACCAAGTACATGGGAAGCAACAGGAATTCTTCTTAATTGTCATGGGAATAACAAACGATTCCATCACTTCAAAAGATACTTTTGCAATTTCTTACAAAACTAAAAATACCTTTACCATATGATTTAGCAATCACTCTCCCAGGTCTTTTTACCCAAATAATTGAAAATTTTTCTCCATTCAAAAACTGGCACTCAAATGTTTATAACAGCTTTATTTATTTATTTATTTATTTATTTATTTATTTATTGCCCAAACTTGGAAGCAACTCTGATGTCTAATAGGTGAATGTGCACACTAACTGCAGCACAGCCATATGATGGAATATCACTTAGTGACATTAGGAAATGAACTGTCAAGCCACAAAGAGACACCAGGAACCTTCAGTGTATGTTGCTAAGCAAAAAAAGCCACTGAGAAGAGATCACTTACTGTGTGATTCCACCTACACTGCATTCTGGACAAGGCAGAGTTATGGGGACAGTTAATAGTTCAGTGGTTGCCAGGGCAAAAAGAGAGAAATGGAGCACAGGAGATTTTTAGGACAGAGAGCTATTATGTATGACACTAAGATTTTGGATAGTGTCATTTTATGTTTGTTGAAACCCATAAAATGTCAAACACAAAAAGTAAAACTTATATAAACTATAGACTTTATATGCTGTGCCTTAATAGTGGCCCATCAACTGTAGTGAAAATAGTGCATTAATATTCCATTGTGTATATGTGCCACATTTTCAAAAAACCAGGGGGGTTGAGTGGTCGCAGGACAACTCTGTGCTTGTTTTTCTCTTGTTTTTTTTCTGTGAGACCAGAACTGTTATAAACTGCAGACTGTTATTTTTTTAAAATTGCAAAATATTTCAATAAAAAGTGAAAGATTAACAACCTGGATTTAAGTATACCCAATTGAAAGCTATGCGTATTTTTTGTTTATTCTTTTTAGATATGCATAACAGTAGAGTGTATTTTGACATATTATATAAACATGGAATATAACTTACTCTAATGAGGATCCGATTCTTGTGGTTGTACATGATGTGGAGTTTCACTGGTCACCTATTCATACATGAACATAAGAAAGTGACGTCAGATTCATTCCACTGTCTTTCCTATTGCTATCCCTCCTCCCTTCCCTTCGTTCCCCTTTGTCTAATCCAAAGAACTTCTATTCTTCCCTCCCCACAACCCCTTATTATGTGTTAGCATCTACACATCAGAGAGAATATTCAGCCTTTGGTTTTGGGGGATTCATTTATTTCACTTAGCATGATAAGTCTCCTGTTCCATCCATTTAACAGCAAATGCCATAATTTTATTCCTCTTTATAGCTAAGTGATATTCCATTGTTTATATGTACCACATTTTCTTTATCTGTTCGTCTGTTGAAGGGCACCTAGGTTGGTTCCATAGCTTAGCTATTGTGAATTGAATGCTATAAACTTTGATGTGGCTGTGTCACTGGAGTATGCTGATTTTATGTCCTTTGAGTATATAACAAGAAGTATGATAACTGGGTCAAATGGTGGTTCCATTCCAAGTTCTCTGAGGAATTTCCATACTGCTTTCCAGAATGGTTGCACAAATTTGCAGTCTCACCAATAATATATGAGTGTAACTTTTCCCCCACATCCTTGCCAACATTTAGTGTTGCTTGTAATCTCAATTCCATTCTGGCTGCAGCAAGGTGAAATCTTGCACAGTGTAGTTTTAGTTTGCATTTCTCTAATTGCTAGAAGTGTTGGTCATTTTTTCATACATTGATCAATGTTGATCATTTTTTGACCATTGTTACATACATTTATTCTTCTGTGAAGTGTCTTTTCAGTTCCTTTGCCCATTTATAGATTGGGTTATTTGTTTTTTGGACATTAAGTTTTTTGAATTCTTTATATATTCTAGAGATTAATGCTCTGAGGTGCTCTGAGGTGCAGATGGCAAAGATTTTCTCCTATTTTTAGCCTAAAAATGTTTCCTTTGTTGTGAAGAAACTTTTAAGTTTGATACCATCCCATTTATTGATTCTTGACTTTACTTCTTGGGCTTTGGGACTCTTGTTGAGGAAGTCAGCTCCTAAGTCAACGTGATGGAGATTTGGGCCTACTTTTCTTTTTTTTTTTTTTTTCACTATTAACTCATTTTGTTCTTTTTTTTTAATTTTTTATTGTTGGTTGTTCAAAACATTACAAATTTCTTGATATATCATATTTCACACTTTGATTCAAGTGGGTTATGAATTCCCATTTTTACCCCATATACAGATTGCAGAATCACATCAGTTACACATCCATTGATTTACATATTGCCATACTAGTGTCTGTTGTGTTCTGCTGCCTTTCCTATCCTCTACTATCCCCCCTCCCCTCCCCTCTTCTCTCTCTACCCCCTCTACTGTCATTCATTTCTCCCCCTTGTATTATTCTTCCCTTTCCCCTCACTTTCTCTTGTATGTACTTTTGTATAACCCTGAGGGTCTCCTTCCATTTCCATGCAATTTCCCTTCTCTCTCCCTTTCCCTCCCACCTCTCATCCCTGTTTAATGTTAATCTTCTTCTCATGCTCTTCGTCCCTACTCTGTTCTTAGTTACTCTCCTTATATCAAAGAAGACATTTGGCATTTGTTTTTTAGGGATTGGCTAGCTTCACTTAGCATAATCTGCAAATGTGGCATTTATACACAATGGAGTATTACTCTGCATTAAAAAATGACAAAATCATAGAATTTGCTGGGCCTACTTTTCTTCTCGTAGGCTCAGCATCTCTGTCTAATGCCTAGGTCCTTGATCCACTTTGAGTTGAAGTTTGCGCAGGGTGAAAGATAGAGGTTGAATTTCATTCTGGATTTCCATTTTTCCCAGCACCATTTGTTGAAGAGGCTATCTTTTCTCTTATGTATGTTTATGGCACCTTTGTCTAGTATGAGATAATGGTATTTATATGGGTTTGTCTCTGTTTCTTATATTCTGTTCCATTGGTCTTCATGTCTGTATTGGTGCCAATGCCATGCTGTTTTTGTTACTATAGCTCTGTAGTATACTTTAAGATCTGGAAGTTATTTATAAGAAACTCACTTCTAGTTCAACAAAATAGGATGACTAACACATACTATGCAGTATTAAAAGAATGCAGCAAGAATGGCTGAATCATTATTGGATAGAGTAGACTTCAGAGCAAAGAAAATTACTGGAGACAAAGAAGGACATGATGGCAAAAAGGCCATTCCACCATGAAGACACACGATCCTCAGTGAACATGCAGCCTGGTGTCGAGCTCCATGCATTTTTATGGAGAAAAAACTGTTAGGGCTGAAAGGATGTTTGTACATTTTCTTGCTGTCTTTCTGATACTGATTCTAGTCTGATGCCATTAGGATCAGAGAATACAAAGTGCAACATTTAGAGTCTTAACATTTTTTCTGAGGTTCCCTATGGCCCAGAATATTGTGTATTGCTTATCTTGTTTGCTGTTCCATAGCACTTGAAAATAAAAGGGTTATGCTAATATTGGGTGAAGATATATAGATACATATGTAGAAGATTGTTTTAGTCAGGTATTTCGTTGCTGTGACCAAAAATCCGACCAGAACAACTGTAGAGGAGGAAGAGTTTACTTGAGGGCTCATGGTTTCAGAGGTCTCAGTTCATAGAAGGCCAGCTCCATTCCTCAGGGCTTGGGGTGAGGCTGAACATCATGGTAGAAGAGTGTGGTGAAGGGAAAGGCTCATGTCATGATCAGGAAGCAGAGAGAGACTCCACTTGCAGATACAAATATATTCCCAAATCTGCACTCCAATTCCCACTTCCTCCAGCCACCACCTACCACTTTATTTACCACTCAGTTAATCCCTATCAGGGGATTAAATCACTGATTAGGTTAAGACTCCTATAAGCCAGTCATTTCTCCTCTGAACCTTCTTACATTGTCTCATAAGTGAGCTTTTGAGAGACACCTCACATCCAAACTATAACAAAGACATAGGTATAGGAATAGGAATAGATATAGATATAGATATAGATATAGATACAGCTGTGTTGGAGGATGGACTCATTCATACCTTCTATATCTTTGCTAATTTTCCGACTAGTGAATGTGAAGAGTTAATGAAATCCCCAACCATACTAGATAGTAACATATTGCGCTCTGTTTTTCCTTTTATTTACTATTACATATATCAGGTTTGTTCACCTAATTTATAATTTTTATCAGAATGCCAACTTGAATCTTTTCCTTTACTCAACCTGACCTTTCTCTAAATATCTCGGGAGAATCTCATCTTTGCCCCTCTATTCCCTTTGTAAACAATTAAAAGCTTCAATTATGGCTTTTCAGTATTCACAGTAATTCAGATAATATATGTATATTAAGGAAAATGCATTTTCGATGCATTTTAAAGGTAATTAGACATAATGCAGAATTTGGACACACAATTCTGGAACTATCATCATTTTACAAACAGACTTTGAAGGTTAAGCCAGGATATTAGCAAGAATAACTGAAGCCCATGTTTACATTAAAAAGAAGCACCCTACCTCAATGAATTGGTGTCTGTAATGTCTGACTTCATCTGTGGGAGTGAGTGGACTGATGATGGCAGCTCTAGGCAGATGGGACGTGACTGGAGGAGGTGGGTCACTGGGGGTGTGGCCTTGGAGACATCCAAATTGACAATACCTAGTCTCCATCGAGCAATTTAGTACTAATAGTCACTATGTGGGTGTTCGGATCACAGACCGTTATCTGTTTCCTTCCGGGTCATTTCTTACTTGGGTTTTCATAAAGGCCTATAGATGGGGACAAGTAACAGACATCAGAATGACCTTAAACAGCCTTCAGCAAATACATACGTATGTATCTATAAATATGTACATGTATACAAACATATCTTTAAATTAAAGCACAAAAAAACTTAAAATATATATTTACTCTGGAATACTAACTCATCTTTGGTGTCTGAGTTCCTGATATATAATCACTTTTGGTCATTTGCCCACTTTCTTCTCAGGAGTTCATGGTAAAATAGGGTAAATGACCGCAGAAGACATACGCATACAGTTAAGTGGCAGAATAAAATTTGCACTGTCCCCTCTGTCCCTTTGTCTGCAGATATACACTCCCCCACAGGTTAAGGTTGTTCAAGTCTTTAAGCCTGAAGTTTCAAAATATTGTTTCAAAGCTATTGGAGATTTGTATATTAGCATACTTTTAGGAAGATACATTCCAAAAAAGTATGGAACTAATAAAATACATACGTAGGATCTAATAAATTCTCTTCCCAGCGTGCATCTATACTCTTTGTTTCCCTAAACAATGTCCCATCAATCTTAACAGGAAATTGCCTTTGCAACATATAATAATCTTTTCTAAATTTTACCGGAGATTATGCAACTGTTGACTTACAGCTAAAAATACACCTAAACATAGAACGCCAAATAAAAAGTAGAAAAACTTCTCTAAACTGGTGTTGTGAAAAGCCCCAGTGCTATAAATCCTACAGTCTACCAAAGTGAAAAGCCAAGGTGAAATTAAACACGCCAAAGCAGGCAGTAAGCCTGAGAAATCGTAAAATGATCAGTTCGCTTTAAGGACAAAGGCAACCTGTTTCCCTAAATGTGGGGCTTCAATTTAACAGAAATTATTTATGGCCATTTGTAATATTAAATCTAGTGGATAGTTTAAGAAAGTCTCTTCATTTAGAATTTAGATCTGACAGAGCTATTTTCAAATAATTCTGTCACCATAAAATTGGCATTATAGTTTATAGATTCTATACAGCACTGATAGGCACATGAGTCCTGATCTATACTTATTACAATGTTTTTCTTCATCCAATAACCTAAAGGCTCATCTATTCAACACAAAAGAAGTTATTTTTTTATTTCCCTGGGTGACTCGCTTGGCATTGCCCAGTGATGGATGGAATATTTATTTACCACATTCACAGAAGCAGAAACTGACTTCTGGCTTTTTATATTATGGTTTTAGTGCCAACATATTAGTATTCTTTAATAAGTTTTTGACATATGGGATTCATCTCTCCTTCACCCTGGTATATCTACCAGTGGGTTATTTTTCGTTTCTTTATTTTAATAAAATAAGCATTTAATTTATGTCAGGAGAAAAGTAGCATTGACTGTCCTCAGCCTCTTGGATCCGTGTGGCTTGGTGTTTGCCTCTAACTTTAGAAAGTTCTAGATTGTTCCTTTTTCCTTTTTATATTCTGTGTTTTTCTGATCCCACAAAAGGTGGGAGATTGAAGACAGGTGAGTCTGTGGACTCACACGTAGAGGCCCAGGGGGCTTCTCAGGGAGAGTTCAATTACACAGTCAGTACACCCCACATACACACTGCCCAAACCTCCTGCCCTCCGCAGTCCCCAAAGGCTGGAAGACGAAGAGGTGCCCTATGACCCTCAGGTGCTTTCTTACTCTCCCAAAGGGGTGAAAGTTCCTGAAAACCTCATCAAGAAAAAAAAAAAGAAGAAGATTTGACCCATATAAACACTCATCGCTCATACATTGCAAGCCCTGGCAAAATGTGAAGCTTGAATTCCTCTCCAGAGGGAAGAGAAGTGGGCACAGAAGGTACAGAAACCAGGAGAAGCTGGAAGGTGATCGAGCTGTGTTTGCACGGCCCTGCTCATGCTCCCCGTGTGGGGGGATCAAACCGGGGTATGATGAAATATGCTCCTTGATTTCTCAAAATGGCATAAGCTGTACCCAATTTTAGTTCTTTTTAGAGTTTCCTAAATCAAAATTGGATTCAGGGCAATGAAAAATATAACATTAAAGTTAAGATGTAAAGTAGGTCAAAAAGCAATTAATGTTAAAAAAGAGCGTAATTATAGAGGCGACCTTGAAGGAATCCTAAATTCTTGACTCACTTATTATGATACAATTTTCACGAAGAACCGAGATCTCCTCCTCGGAAGACTACAGTGATAAGAGGCACTACAGAATAATTGGAAATTTTAAGTCACAACATCTAATGGATATGCATCTGTAGAATATTCTGGAACAAATATGTAAATTTGAAGAATAAAATTTTGAATTTCTAAATGAGAAGATTTTGCCCTGACTAAAAAGATGATTAGCTCTTAGATGCTTAGGACTATAAAATCCACGTGGCACTGGAAATGGTATCAAACCCCCAAATCTGTACGACCCACACTAAAGAGTCCCCAAAGCTCTTCTCTCTGCTCTGTCCTGCTGAGGCCGCTGGTCTGTCCTCCTGGGTCCCTGCATTTAAAACCCAGTGCAACCTTGACCTGCTCCCTTCTCTTCCATGAGCCCTGTCTTATGACTGTCTACTCCAACCTACACATCCCAGGGGCCAGTTTCTAATTTAAACCACCCACTGCCTCTCTCCTGGACTGTTGCCAGGTTTTCTTGTGCTGTCTCACAACACATCGATTGTCACCCCACGTGGCTGTTGGACAAGTGGCTCCTGAACCAGAGTGCGATCATGCCATCATCCTTTAGAGAACCTTCGCTGGCTCCCTAGTACCCATGAATGAGCTCCAGGGGCCCTGGGTCAACCTGCAAAGCCCTCCACATCCAATCCCTCATCCTCCAGGACCTTATTCCCCTCAAAGCACCCTGTACCCACACTCCAGGCAGTGCACGCAAAGCCATTCGAAGTCCCTGAGTCTGCTTCTGCTCTTGGGTCCCCCAGTGCCCCACCCCTTTGTCTGAAATGGCTTTTCCCTCTCCCCCAAATCCACTATCTGTGTCTTCTACTGTCCTGGACACCCACGTCCCACGCCCTCCTCATGTGCCCAGCAGTCGGCCCTCCAGGGCACTTTGATTGCACACTCCCAGCTTTCCCTTCTCCTGTCTGCACTGATGGTTTAGGCCTGTGCCTTATTCTCTAAATAGTCTGAAAGGCTCCTTAAGAATCTGGAATTGCTAATGAGCTTGCCTGAATGAAAAAGCAAGAACAAAGCAAAGACGGAGGGTGTCCATCCCCCAGATCACAGCCCTCACCTCCTCATTGGCCCCCCAGCAGCCACATTCCAGCTGTTTGTGATCCTTGAAAAGCTGTCAGAGTGCCACTCCTCTAGGCAAAGCCCCCACTGGCTTGCTCATTCACTGGTGGCAAAAGCCAATGTCCTTGTACTGGCTGCAGAGCTGGTGAACTAGCTCCTTCCAGACCTCGTTTCCTACCATCTTTCTTCCTCTCTGTCTGATCCGACTACAACAGCCCGCTGCCTCTCAAACACAGGCGGCCTGTTCCTGCTCCAGGACCTTTGCACCTGTTCTGCCCTCTGCCTGGCACAAACCTGCTTCAGATATCCAAATGGCTGCTTCCCTCACTGCCTTCCGATCGCGGCTCAAATGTCACTTTACCAATGGGAGGCTTGGTCTACCCATGTGCTTCTCATTGTCCTTCTCTGCTTAATTCTACAACTCTAATCTGGAGCTAAAGCTAAAGAAATACATCAGTTTACTTCAGAGGAGGGAGGGAGGCTGCTCAGGGACAGCAGGGCACAGAGGCCAGGCAGGGCAGGCTCCCTGTGCCCACCCTCTGTGTACAGCAGTGCTCGTGCCACAGAACCGGGGCCTTCCAGGAAACCGAGGCATGAAGACCCCCCCACACACACACTTCAAACCCTGCTTCTTGCAATCAAGTCAGAAGGATTTCAGAGATGTCACTCAGAGCAACAGGCATGGGTTTATCAAGGAACAGGAAAAGAGAAAGGGGACACTCTCAAGGGAGAAAGCATGTCTTCTCAGAGAGGAGAGGGACAGTGTGCCTCTCCTGCACTCCAGTTTTACTGGGGATCCCAGAGACGTTTCCAGAGAGTTCCTCCCAGGCCCACCTCTTGGCTTTTGACTGACATCAGGCTTTCAAGTCCCCACTGCCATGACAACTCTGGGTTGCGCTGGCCCAGGCTGAGCGGTTTTAATTGGACTCTTAACCACAAATTCTTACAGATTTTATGGTTAGGAGGAATTATCCTTACCTCCCTGAGCTTTGGCATCTGGTCTAGGAAAAGAGTCACCAAAGTCTCCCCCTTCTGGGTAACTTGGGTTCCTATTGTCAACTTTATTTAGGGCCTACATTTCTCCCACAGGCAACAGGTAGTTTGCTGAAGAATGTGACATATCCTACCCACTGAGCCCAGGCAGGGCTGTTGATAAATTGCTTCTTAGAAAAGAAAGCACTTGGGGGTCAGCACAGCATAGTGGGCCTACTTTATAGAGCTATTCTCCCACCCCTGGGTTCCCACCACTCCCGTCTGTCTGTCCCCAATCACTCTTAAGGCTCTGCTCTCTGGTGTTCTGTCAAAATCAGGCAAATACAGTGCTGTGGTCATGGGATTGCTGGACTGGGCTTTTATCAGGTCCCATGCTGAGTGGTGGAAACGCCCCTGAGCCTGCAGTTTTCACAGCAAATACTGTGGGTCATTAACTGACAGGACAGTGATACAGTCATAGAAATCCAGACTGTGGGAAAGGGCCCAGCTTCTTTCACACATAAATCACACAGAAATAAAAAAGTCAGAAGGGAAAGAATAAGACATGTATTAGAGAAACATCAACAACCAACTGTAAAGTATGAAATATACCAGAGTACTGGTATTTTCTTTTAATGTGAAAAATTCTATAAGTCAATGAGGAAGATTTGAACACTGCCTGGATTTCGGTGGAAAGTAGTAATTCTGGTTAATTTTTTATGTGTTGCTCTAAAAGGGGGGCAGGCTTATCTTGTAGAGATAAACACTGAAATATTTATGGATGGAATGATTGGGTGTCAGAAATACTCCAGTTAATCTGTACAGACCTAGGGGCAGATGAGTGGAGATTGTTCATGAATTGAAGCAGTCTCTCAGGCAAGTGAGATCTTTGTACCACTCATTCATTATGTGACTTCTCTCTTTTCCTAGATGCTTTAAATTTTTCATACAAGTAGCAATAAAGATATGCTCAGCACTGAAAATATGGTAAGTATGTAAACACCAAAAAAAAACATTTTTTTCATTTCATATAATTCTGTATGATTTCATGCTTCATTTTGTTTTATTGCTTTTATACATTAATTCTACAACTTTAAAATATGCTATTAATAATTAAGCTGACTTTAGGGAAATTTCTGGACAGTGAAAACTTGGAGACTCATTTCTAAGTTACACGATTAATGTTTATCTTTACAAGATTTTTATTATAGTAACACTCAAAGTTCATTTTTGGCTTGTTTTCTTTAATTTTGTATTCTCTAGACTACATTCACATTTGCTAGAGAATAAAAGAAACAAATGGCTGAATAAAACCTGTTGTTTATAACTGTATGTAATTTTTCTTATTTTCATCATTTTTGTCATCTGGTTTTTTTAAAAAAATTCATTGCATTTCATTTTGGATAGAAAAATTATAAGTAGATATTAGAAATACAAACTTGCATCTATAAAAACAATCAAAATTTTAAAAGGTGGGTGATTTCAAGCAAGACGCAGGCTGCCAACTGAGGGTGACCTATGATGAATGGGCGGGTACTCCAAGGCACCTGGAGTGAAAGCCCATTCCTAAGCTCTTCCTTTGAGTATCATAATTGCATTTGATTTTTTTGATTACTATATAAAGCTTTAAGTAAATGTGGAGATGAGCATATTTCTGGATACATCATAAAACTGGGTTAAGCAATTGCCTTCTAATACACACACACACACACACACACACACACACACACATCATCCATCCCAGAGGTACTTTACCACTAAGCTACATCCCTCACTAAGTTGCCCAGGTTGCTTGGCCTCCCAAGTAGCTGGGATCACAGGTGTGCACCACCATAACTTTTAATGTATTTTAATAGCCAATTGGGAAAGTTGAGACTGTAATATTTACCTCTGAAAATACTTTTATAGACCCTCTTTTATTCTTTGGCTTGCCTGTATTTACAAGGAATTTGACATAAAAAGATATTTTCTATTATTTTCATATCTACCCAAATAAACTCAAGTAAAAATGGGGATGTTTCTTAATGTGAGTTTTCCCACATAAACACAGGCAAGCTGAGGTCACTATGAAAATGATTAAAAATTATCCAGGTCCCTGAAAAATCAATATCGTCTGCAATTCACAATATTCAGAGTAAATATATTTAAATTGTCTTCATTTTCTTCATTGTCAGCAAATCCTGAATACTATTACCTCAACCTGGCTGTTTGTAGACAAAAAGATTATAGGAGAGAAATCATGACCCACAAAGAGCTCAAAGTCCTATAAGCCTATATGGTTGGTGTGGGCAGCACCATACAAAGTCCAAAACGACTTTATTTCTCCTCTACTTCTTACTAAGCACGTAATGTTCTGGGATCACACACAGTTATTGGGTACTGGAGAGTAATAATGACAGTGAACTCTGAATTAACCAGAGGTCAGCTTGTAATTGTGGCCTTCAGCTCTGTGGCACCCTGAGAATCTGGGATGATTTTGTGACTGTCAGTCATAACAACAAGCCAGCTTCAGGCTGTCTGGCTGTTCTTCATTGGACTGATGCGCTTTCACTTCTACAAATACTTTGAGCAAAATAAATTCATCTTTTATTTACTTGGGAGAGAAAATTGGAATACCAACTTATGCGTACAATGTCTCTATAATTTAAAGAATAAAAATGATAATAACAGTTTAAATTTGAGCAGCTAAGCTAAAATATGGCTCAATTCAATGCTCACAGGTGGGTTTTTTAATATTCTAGGACATATCCAATTATTAGTAAATAAGGAAATATTTTCCATGTTGTTCACTGTTTCTGAATTACATTGTAACTTCACTAAAGAGAAATATCACTCACAATTTGAGACCAAAATTGGGAGTTCAAAGAACAGGCCCAGCGGCCTGTGGAGGGGCAGAGCCCCCGCCCGCGCCTGCAAGGTAGGCGGACCTGCGACCCACCGGCAGAACAGGCCCAGCAGCCCGCCAGCGTGGTAGACACATCTCCCCGGTTGGGGGAGGGGCAGAGCCGCCGCCCGTGCCTGCAAGGTAGGCAGACCTGCAACCAACAGACAGAACAGGCCCAGCGGCCCACGGAGGGGCAGAGCCGCTGCCCGTGCCTGCAAGGTAGGTGGACCTGCTACCTACCGGCAGAACAGGCCCAGCGGCCTGCCGGCATGGTAGGCACATTGCCCCAATTGGAGGAGGGGCAGAGCCACCACCCGCGCCTGCGAGGGAGACTTTGCAACTATACAAGAGCAATATAAATATATAGGGGGAAAATTCAATAACACAACAGTTTCACCAAGCAGAAAGAAACGCGAGCAGTATGAAAAGACAAGGAAAGAAAGGACCACAAGCAATGCACATCAACTCAACGTTAGAAGAGGTAATATCTGCAGCAGATGGAATGTCAGATAAAGAATTCAGGATATACATGCTTCAGATGATCTGGAGTCTCAAGGAAGACATTAGACAGCAAAATCAGACAATGAAAGATCACTTCGACAATGAATTACATAAACAAATGCAAGAAGCAAAAGATCAACTATACAGGGAGATAGAGGTTATAAAAAACAAACAAACAGAATTCCTAGAAATGCAGGAAGCAATAAACCAACTTAAAAACTCAATTGAGAATACTACCAGCAGAGTAGAACACTTAGAAGATAGAACATCAGACAATGAAGACAAAGTATTTCAACTGGAAAAGAACATAGACAGCTCAGCAAGACTGTTAAGAAACCAAGAGCAGAATACCCAAGAAATATGGGATAACATAAAGAGACCAAACTTAAGAGTCATTGGGATACAGGAAGGTATAGAGGTCCAAACCAAAGGAATGAACAATCTATTCAATGAAATAATACGAGAAAACTTCACAGACTTGAAGAATGAGACAGAATCCCAAATCCTAGAAGCCTACAGGACGCCAAATGTGCAAAATCATAAGAGATCCACACCTAGACACATTATAATGAAGATGCCCAACATACAGAATAAGGAGAGAATTTTAAAAGCTACAAGAGAAAGGAAGCAGATTACATTTAGGGGTAAACCAATCAGGATAACAGCTGATCTTTCAACACAGACTCTGAAAGCTAGAAGATCCTGGAATAACATATTTCAAACACTGAAAGAAAATGGGTTCCAACCAAGAATTGTGTATCCAGCAAAATTAAGCTTCAGGATGGAAGATGAAATTAAAACCTTCCACGATAAACAAAAGTTAAAAGAATTTGCAGCTAGAAAACCATCTCTTCGAAACATCCTCGGCAAAACATTACAGGAAGAGGAAATAGAAAATAACAATGAAAACCAACAGTGGGAGGTAGTACAGTAAAGGGGGGAAAATAATCAAAGAGGAAAAACAAACCATGTTAAGTAACATAAATAAACAAATATGGCTGGAAGAACAATCCATATCTCAATAATAACCCTAAATGTTAATGGCTTAAACTCACCAATTAAGAGACACAGGCTAGTAGAATGGATCACAAAACAAGACCCAACAATATGATGCCTACAGGAGACGCATTTGATAGGAAAAGACATACATAGACTGAAGGTGAAAGGTTGGGAAAAATCATATCACTCATATGGACTTCGGAAACAAGCAGGAGTGTCCATACTCATATCAAATAAAATAGATTTCAAGCCAAAGTTAATCAAAAGGGATAAAGAGGGACACTACATACTGCTCAAGGGAACCATTCACCAACAAGACATAACAATCATAAATATATATGCCCCAAACAATGGTGCAGCTATGTTCATCAAACAAACTCTTCTCAAGTTCAAGAGTCTAATAGACCACCATACAATAATCATGGGAGACTTCAACACACCTCTCTCGCCACTGGACAGATCTTCCAAACAAAAGTTGAATAAAGAAACTATAGAACTCAATAACACAATTAATAACCTAGACTTAATTGACATATATAGAATATACCACCCAACATCAAGCAGTTACACTTTTTTCTCAGCAGCACATGGATCCTTCTCAAAAATAGATCATATATTATGTCACAGGGCAACTCTTAGACAGTATAAAGGAGTAGAGATAATACCATGCATCTTATCTGATCATAATGGAATGAAACTGAAAATCAACGATAAAAGAAGGAAGGAAAAATCATGCATCACTTGGAGAATGAACAATAGGTAACTGAATGATCAATGGGTTATAGAAGACATCAAGGAGGATATTAAAAAATTCTTAGAGATAAATGAAAACACAGACACAACATAACGGAATCTACGGGACACATTGAAAGCAGTTCTAAGAGGAAAATTCATTGCTTGGAGTTCATTCCTTAAAAAAAGAAAAAACCAACAAATAAATGACCTCATACTTCATCTCAAAATCCTAGAAAAAGAAGAGCAAAACAACAGCAAAAGAAGTAGAAGGCAAGAAATAATTAAAATCAGAGCTGAAATTAATGAAATCGAAACAAAAGAAACGATTGAAAAAATTGACAAAACTAAAAGTTGGTTCTTTGAAAAAATAAATAAGATCGACAGACACTTAGCCATGCTAACGAAGAGAAGAGAGAGAACTCAAATTACTAGCATATGGGATGAAAAAGGCAATATCACAACAGACACTTCAGAAATACAGAAGATAATCAGAAATTATTTTGAATCCTTATACTCCAATAAAATAGAAGATAGTGAAGGCATCAATAAATTTCTTAAGTCATATCATCTGCCCAGATTGAGTCAGGAGGATATAGACAACCTAAACAGACCAATATCAATCGAGGAAATAGAAGAAACCATCAAAAGACTACCAACTAAGAAAAGCCCAGGACCAGATGGGTATACAGCAGAGTTTTACAAAACCTTTAAAGAGGAACTAATACCAATACTTTTCAAGCTATTTCAGGAAATAGAAAAAGAGGGAGAACTTCCAAATTCATTCTACGAGGCCAACATCACCCTGATTCCTAAACCAGACAAAGACACTTCAAAGAAAGAAAACTACAGACCAATATCTCTAATGAACCTAGATGCAAAAATCCTCAATAAAATTCTGGCGAATCGGATACAAAAACATATCAAAAAAATTGTGCACCATGATCAACTAGGATTCATCCCTGGGATGCAAGGCTGGTTCAATATACGGAAATCAAAAAATGTTATTCACCACATCAATAGACTTAAAAATAAGAACCATATGATCATCTCGATAGATGCGGAAAAAGCATTCGACAAAGTACAGCATCCCTTTATGTTCAAAACTCTAGAAAAACTAGGGATAACAGGAACATACCTCAATATTGTAAAAGCAATCTATGCTAAGCCTCAGGCTAGCATCATTCTGAATGGAGAAAAATTGAAGGCATTCCCTCTAAAATCTGGAACAAGACAGGGATGCCCTCTCTCACCACTTCTGTTCAACATAGTTCTCGAAACACTAGCCAGAGCAATTAGACAGACGAAAGAAATTAAAGGCATCAAAATAGGAAAAGAAGAACTTAAATTATCACTATTTGCAGGTGACATGATTCTATACCTAGCAGACCCAAAAGGGTCTACAAAGAAACTATTAGAGCTAATAAATGAATTCAGAAAAGTGGCAGGATATAAAATCAACACGCATAAATCAAAGGCATTCCTGTATATCAGCGACAAATCCTCTGAAATGGAAATGAGGACAACCACTCCATTCACAATATCCTCAAAAAAAAAAAAAAATACTTGGGAATCAACCTAACAAAAGAGGTGAAAGACTTATACAATGAAAACTATAGAACCCTAAAGAGAGAAATAGAAGAAGATCTTAGAAGATGGAAAAATATACCCTGTTCATGGATAGGCAGAACTAACATCATCAAAATGGCGATATTACCAAAAGTTCTCTATAGGTTTAATGCAATGCCAATCAAAATCCCAACGGCATTTCTTGTAGAAATAGAGAAAGCAATCATGAAATTCATATGGAAAAATAAAAGACCCAGAATAGCAAAAACAATGCTAAGCAGGAAGTGTGAATCAGGGTGTATAGCGATACCAGACTTCAAACTATACTACAGAGCAATAGTAACAAAAACAGCATGGTACTGGTACCAAAACAGGTGGGTGGACCAATGGTACAGAATAGAGGACACAGAAACCAATCCACAAAACTACAACTATCTTATATTTGATAAAGGGGCTAAAAGCATGCAATGGAGGAAGGATAGCATCTTCAACAAATGGTGCTGGGAAAACTGGAAATCCATATGCAACAAAATGAAACTGAATCCCTTTCTCTCGCCATGCACAAAAGTTAACTCAAAATGGATCAAGGAGCTTGATATCAAATCAGAGACACAGCGTCTGATAAAAGAAAAAGTTGGCTAGGATCTACATACTGTGGGGTCGGGCTCCAAATTCCTCAATAGGACTCCCATAGCACAAGAGTTAATAACTAGAATCAACAAATGGGACTTACTCAAACTAAAAAGTTTTTTCTCAGCAAAAGAAACAATAAGAGAGGTAAAGAGGGAGCCTACATCCTGGGAACAAATCTTTACTCCTCACACTTCAGATAGAGCCCTAATATCCAGAGTATACAAAGAACTCAAAAAATTAGACAATAAGAGAACAAATAACCCAATCAACAAATGGGCCAAGGACCTGAACAGACACTTCTCAGAGGAGGACATACAATCAATCAACAAGTACATGAAAAAATGCTCACCATCTCTAGCAGTCAGAGAAATGCAAATCAAAACCACCCTAAGATACCATCTCACTCCAGTAAGATTGGCAGCCATTATGAAGTCAAAGAACAACAAGTGCTGGTGAGGATGTGGGGAAAAGGGTACACTTGTACATTGCTGGTGGGACTGCAAATTGGTGCAGCCAATTTGGAAAGCAGTATGGAGATTTCTTGGAAAGCTGGGAATGGAACCACCATTTGACCCAGCTATTCCCCTTCTTGGTCTATTCCAAAAAGAGCATGCTACAGGGACACTGCTACATCGATGTTCATAGCAGCACAATTCACAATAGCAAGACTGTGGAACCAACCTAGATGCCCTTCAATAGACGAATGGATAAAAAAAAATGTGGCATTTATACACAATGGAGTATTACTCTGCATTAAAAAATGACAAAATCATAGAATTTGCAGGGAAATGGATGGCATTAGAGCAGATTATGCTAAGTGAAGCTAGCCAATCCCTAAAAAACAAATGCCAAATGTTTTCTTTGATATAAGGAGAGTAACTAAGAACAGAGTTGGGAGGAAGAGCATGAGAAGAAGATTAACATTAAACAGGGACGAGAGGTGGGAGGGAAAAGCAGAGAGAAGGGAAATTGCATGGAAATGGAAGGAGACCCTCAGGGTTATACAAAATTACATACAAGAGGAAGTGAGGGGAAAGGGGGAAAAAAACAAGGGGGAGAAATGAATTACAGTAGATGGGGTAGAGAGAGAAGATGGGAGGGGAGAGGAGGGGATGGGGGATAGTAGAGGATAGGAAAGGCAGCAGAATACAACAGACACTAGTATGGCAATATGTAAAACAGTGGATGTGTAACCAATGTGATGCTGCAATCTGTATACGGGGTAAAAATGGGAGTTCATAACCCACTTGAATCAAAGTGTGAAATATGATATGTCAAGAACTATGTAATGTTTTGAACAACCAACAATAAAAATTAAAGAAAAAAAATTGGGAGTTCAAGAAAGTACCAATAAGCCTACAATACATCCCACAAGTTACTTCAAGAACAGCACTAACATACAAATAACCAGTATAACAGAAGAACACCCTGGCTGGATAATTTTATGCAATTCAATTAATCTTTCCCTGTGTCTTTTATCATCTGTAATACATGACAATTAAATTAATGCTACTGTCACAATTATGAGTGAATTGCTTTAAACAGTAGTGGGTGCCAAATATGTGCTCAAAAAATGTGAGCCATTAGAATTGTAATGGTGGTCAGTTATGTTTGCCATTTTCTTAAAGAATTTTACTCTCATATCAAAAGAGAGTGTAAACAATACTAAACAATCATCCAGTTTATCATGAGGATGACTCTTCCCTGAATAAGCCATAAAATTTGCACCCAAACATATGTTCAACCTTTTTTAATCTTCACCTCTAATAGTCTTTCAAAGTACTAGACATGCTTTTTATATCATGAAAAGAAATCAAAAGCTCACACTGCAGAAGTAAAAAACATTTTGACTTATTTTAGAATTTCGCCAACATTAATTATACTTTAATATTGCATGCAATATTAAATGTACTTCATATTAAAACGGCATTTGAGATTCTCAAATCAAAATAAAATAAATTTTCATAGTTGAATAAATCTCAACATTGATTCAGGAGAATTAGACCATATTGTTCATACTGAGAAAGTGCTCAACTCAAGCAGGAACAGAGGGCTCAACCATTGCTGGGTTACGCCTTCAGTGAATGATCAGAAACAAACAGAATAGTGAAAACAGAGAGTAATTGCTACTTTATTCATAGACAATTGGCAAAGAAAAAGCATAAGGAGCAGATTCCTGGGGAGGAAATCCTCTGCAGAGTGATCGTCACCTGTGAGACACCAGCCAAGCATCTCAGAGAGCACTGACTTCCCTCCCAGGAGCATTTTGGGCTAAATTAGTGAAATTGCTCAAGAGCAGGAAGAAAACTCAATTGGTCACGGAGTTACGGGTTCATGAGGATGGCTTCAAGAGACCATTCAATGCACTCCCTTGCTTGGAGGTTAACACCAAGTTGTCAACTCTAAAGAAAATTATTTCCAGGAAAGAATCTAAGACATTCTTTGCAACACAATCTGATTCCTAACCCAGAGCACCATCACGGGGTTGTGTAACTGGGGAAGACAGAGACGAGACAGACCTGAGAAGTTGGTGATTGTTTTCCCTTTCCTCAGTTCAACATACTCAGCAAAACCCCAGACAGCAAGAAGAGAGAAGAGGCACTCTCGGGGTTGCCTTTGGGCTGGGAGTCTGGAGTCCTAATCCTGTGGACCGTGCATTCCCATGCATCTGCTCCCAGTGCCCCTGAGGTGACCCTCCTTCCTAGAAACTGTCAAAGGGAAACGTCTGGCACTTGGTAAAGGTGACCAGAAGACTTCTGCAACGGGGGAGGGAGCCTCCAGTATCAGCTGAGCTCAATTCCAACTAAGACCAAGGTGAGCACGGTTTTAAAAGAAAGAATAGATGGGGAATAAAAGGTCACTACGGGGACATGACAAAGGGGGACACAGGGAATGGGGCCAGGCAGAAATGGAAGATGACAGAAGGAAGCAGGTCAGGATGACTGGAAATGGTTCGGTGGCATGGGTTGGGACAATGTACATTTTGTGTTTGGGCAGCATTGCAGATTCAGTGTGATGCCTGGGTCCCCTTTAGGAACATGGCCTGGTGCAGGTGAAGGCCAGGCTGGAGTACAGACAAGTCTCTTGGCACAGGTTCAGACTCGTCATCTGTGCTCAACCCAGGGGAGTCCCTCCTCTTGTTAAGGAGAAAGAATGGATGTCTTTCCTCAAAGCAGAAACAAGGTTGTTACATTCCAAAGTCCCCAAGAAAAGTCCCTCCCTTGCTTCACTTCAACCATTATGCAAGTCAGGAGCTGTGAGGGTGGTTGATGTAGTAACCAAGGCAGTGTCGAAGTGTCCTCAGAGGCAGACAATTGTCGTCCCCTCCACCCCCCGCCCAAGAGAAGGACTTGGGAGACAAAACATCACCACAATACCATTAAGGTTAGTATTAAGAAGCCAAGTCCCTTGAAGAGTCCCCCAAGCCATTCAGGAAGCTGAGGAAACCTTCTTCTCTTTAGAGAATCAAACAAGCCAGTGGAGGTGTTTGAACTATGTTGGTTGCTTCTCTGGCATGCACTTATGCTGCCACCACTTCTTGATAAATATCTCTGTCATCCACTTATATACAACACGGGGGACTTGCCAGCACAGAGACACCCTCTCCAGAAGCCAGGAGGTAGTCTCCAGCTTTTTTGTGAAGCTGATACCTTGTGGGTAAATGAAATAACAACTTCTCCCAAGTTTGAGCTGGACTTTCCTAACTCTAAGGGTACTGTTCCTAATACCATTTGAAATCCCATCTTCAAGCACAGCATTGGCCAACCTGAGGGAAAAGGGAAGAAGAGCAAGAATGAGGGCACCTGTGAATTTGGCCTATTTACACTGTTTATAATCCAGCAATGGTTCCTTCATGAGTTTCAGAGATCGTGAGAGCGCTCATGTTTCCCATTTTCCTTTGGGACATCTTTCATGAGTTTAAAGGACACCATAAACCACGAAAGAGTAGTGAGCTCAATGGGTTGGAAGCGCTTCGCATATTTGGTGACCACGTATTAAATAATGTCCCTTACAGAGCATAATAGTGTCGGTTAATGCCTCTAGTGGTGATCACAGAGGCTTGAGGTGCTAACGGGGAGTGGGCTCTGGACTACCAGATCCACAGGGCCAAAGCAATGGGGCCAACTGGTCCCACACTGGAGCCTCCAAAACTGTGACTGTAGGGAGGGTCAGAAACATCATCTCCTGAATAATTGGGTATTTGGGCACAATTTAACCCGTAATTTCCTTGGCCTGATCTTTCAGTCCACCAAAAAATATTGATTCTGGATCAAAGAATTGCCTATGCTATTGGCATTGCAGGGCTGTTGAAGGAAAAAATATCTCTAAAGAGAGTCTGACCCTTACAAAGAGTTCCTGTTTCATGAAACTAGATTTCTTCTTGCCATTGGGACATGGGGCATTTACTGTGTCCCTCGGGGTGACTATACCTATTAGATGGATCTTTAATAAAACACCATGGTTCTTAGGTTAAAGAGCCTACATCGGGCCTTACCAGTCCCAAGGGCTTTTAAGGCAAGCTCCAAAGATGAATTAGAGGCCATTCTTATCCTCTGGGGGGTTCTAAACTGGGATGGAAGTCAGACATACACACAACTCTGACACCCACACACTAATAGAGGCAAAAATTTCACGGGACCATGATGGAAGGATAAACAAGTTCTCACTAAAATTGAGTCTGACCCCGAAATCAGTAGTGTTCAATATAACCATATCTCTGTGATATAAATATCCCGAATAGAAGCAATCAAGATATAATGTTCAAAACTAGAGACACAACAATCTTGTAAATTATTTTTTCATTTGTAGTTGCTGTGCATGCATTATAAACATGTCATGGTATTTGAGAGACCATGTAAAATGCATCTCAACAAGTGAAAAAATAGAGAATAAAACTATATTCCAGTTGAAGAAATGTAAATAAGAAAAATAATTCCAGATAAAATTCTGTCATTTCAGATAACATTAATTTATGTTTCTAGAAATTTAGAGAGAGAAGGAATGTTGGAAATTATATAGTCAGCCTACCCTCTCTATACATGAAGAATTGAAAGCCAGAAAAGTAATTTAATGAAGGTCACCCAGTGGATTAGTGGCAGTTGGATTTCATATTGCTAAATTAGATGCAGCCCACCAAGTTTCACAAGAACAAGGTAAGTAGGTTAATGAAATAATTTAATAGATTTTACAATTAAAAGAAAAGATGAACATTAAAAGAAAAAATATTTCATATAAATGGATTATCAACGTTTAACCCATATGTTAGAACCTATGAAGTTGAAAACCAAATTCCTGAGACAGTGTCAAAAATTAATATGGGGTTTCTGGGTGTGGTGAAACATGCCTGTAGTCCTAGCTACTCAGGAGGCTGAGGCTGGAGGATTGCAAGTTTGAGGACAACCTCATCAAATTAGAAAGACGTGTCTCAAAATAAAAAAGGGCTGGGGATGTAGTTCAGTGGTGGAGTGCCCCTGGGTTCAATCCCCAGTATCACAAAAAAAAAGGAAAGAAAAAGTTATACAGGAGTTCTCATGGCAACTTTTTAGGAAATATTTTTGAAAAATCCTAGTAAAGTTTTGTAATGTACAGTGGCAGCTGTCTGGTTAAACTATTAGAAGGAGGTCAGTTGAAGAAAGTCCAGAGAACTTGTTTTTCTGGAAAATGGTTTAAAAGGCTCAGTCTATGGCTGACCACCTCCATCTCTCTGTGCCTGAGATGAGGCTGAGCATCATGGCAGGAGGGCAAGGTGGAGGACAGCCACTCAGTTCACGAGAGCCAGGAAGCACAGAGACTATAATTTGGCTATTGAATGGCCCCCAAAGGCCCATGTGTTGGTCCCCATTGTGGCAGAATTGGGAGGTGACAGAATCTTTAGGTGGAGCCTAGGGAGAGGTCCTTAGGTCTTTGGGGGATGATGCCCTTGAAGGGGATCATGGGACCACAGTCCCATCCTCTTTGTGTCTCTTGCTCCCTGGGTGGTGACCTAAGTGGGTTTGCTTAGTCACATGTTCCTGCCTCACCTCAGGCCCAAAACAATGGGGCCAACGAATCCTGAACTCAGACATCCAAAGTTGTGTGTTACAATGAACCTTTTCTCTTCATGAGTTGATGGTCTCTGATATTTTATTATAGTGACAAAGCTGGTGAACACAGCCACAGACCCAACAACGATTCTGGTTAATGTCATCGGCTGTTTGATAGGCTAAGTAAGAGAATGAGGAAATTATGGTCACAACAGGAAAACGGAGTACGGGGAAAGACAAGGACAGAACAGAGAGGAATCATGGCGCTGTGGTTGTGGATGGGAAAGGGACATGTCTGTAGTAAGGAAGTGTGTGGATGGAGATGGGGCCTTGTAAGGGATACAGGTGTAGAGAAAGAACGCAGGGGAGAAGGAGAACCTAGGTGGGTCTTGTTTCATGGTCTCAGGAAGAACCTGAATTTCCCCTCACATCCCCCAACTGGTTCCATAGGTCTTGGTGGATGGCTGCCCCCAGCTGTCATGTGCTTTGGGAGCCCCAGGTTAAGGTCTCTGGTTGGAGACCTCTTCCCATATGAATAGGTCTTGTGTTTTTTAACTGAGAGTGTGAATCCAGGGTCGAACACCCTGACATTTCACAGCAGTGCAAACAAGGAGTAAAACAGTACACACCCCTTCTATCTGGGTTTAAGATCAGTATTCTTTTTTTTTCTCATTTATTTTATTTTTTATTTTTTTTAATTTTAATTTTTTTTTAGTCATACATGACAGTAGAATGCATTTTGATATATAATACATACATGGACTGTACATACATCAATCATATTGTCTATTCTATTCTGCTGCCCTTCCCATCCTCCCTACTCCTCCCCTCCTCTCCCATCCTTTCTCTCTATCCAATCTAAGGTGACACACTTTTTCTTTTTCTCCTCACAACATCATACATGTATTCTGTATAACGATGAGGGTCTCCTTCCATCTTCCAGGCAATTCCCCTTCTCTCTCCTTTTCCCTCCCACCTCTCTTCCCTATTTAGTGGTAGTCTTCTTCTCATGCTCTTCCTCCCTATCCCATTTTGAGTCACCCCCCTTATGTCAGAGAAGACATTTGGCATTTGTTTTTTAGGGATTGGCTAACTTCACTTAGCATAATCTGCTCTAATGCCATCCATTTCCCTGCAAATGCATGATTTTATTATTTTTTAGTGCTGAGTAATATTCCATTGTGTATAAATGCCACATTTTTTAATCCATTCATCTATTGAAGGGCATCTAGGTTGGTTCCACATTCTAGCTATTGTGAATTGTGCTGCTATAAACATTGATGTGGCTGTGTCCCTGTAGTATGCTCTTCTTAGGTCTTTTGGGTATAGTCCGAGAAGGGGAATACTGGGGTCAAATTGTGGTTCCATTCCCAGCTTTCCAAAGAATCTCCATACTGCTTTTCAAATTGGCTGCACCAATTTGCAGTCCCACCAGCAATGTATGAGTGTACCTTTTTCCCCGCATCCTCGCCAGCACTTGTTGTTGTTTGACTTCGTAATGGCTGCCATTCTTATTGGAGTGAGATGGTATCTTAGAGTGGTTTTAATTTGCATTTCTCTGATTGCTAGAGATGGTGAGCATTTCTTCATGTATTTGTTAATTGATTGTATATCCTCTTCTGAGAAGTTTCTGTTTAAGTCCTTGGCCCATTTGTTGATTGGGTTATTTGCTTTTTTGTTGTTTAACTTTTTGAGTTCTTTGTATACTCTAGAGATTAGAGCTCTATCTGATGTTTGAGGGTTAAAATTTGTTCCCAGGATGTAGGCTCCCTATTCACCTCGCATATTATTTCTCTTGCTGAGAAAAAACTTTTTAGTTTGAATTCATCCCATTTGTCGATTCTTGGTTTTAACTCTTGTGCTATAGGTGTCTTATTAAGAAATTTGGGGCCTGCCCCACGTGATAAAGATTAGGACCAACTTTATCTTCTATTAGACGCAGAGTCTCTGGTCTGATTCCTAGCTCCTTGATCCATTTTGAGTTGACTTTTGTGCATGGTGATATTCTAATGGTGGTATTTCCCAAATGCCAACCACTTCCTTATGAATCAGATAATGACTGATCTGAGAGTCCCAGGAAAGAGGCAGCCTTGGCTTGTTGATGTTGGACTGTGTTGTACTTCATTAGTCCTTTGCATATTTCGCTGCGGAGGTAGGATCTGAGAGTCATATAGGGTGATGGCTAATGCCGTGGGCATGATAAGGTCCTTTTCTCAGACAGTTTAGCCAGATGGTCTCTGAAGATGCTGTTGGCCCTTTCTACAGAACTGGATGAGTGAGGGTAAGTCAAAGCAGTGAAGTCTTTGATGATGTGTTCCTTTCTTATTTTTTGTATAACTTTGCCAGAGAAATGTGGTCCTCTATCACTGGAGACAAGAGGAGACAACCAAGAGAGGAAGATTCAAGCTAGGAGACTCTTAGCCACTGATATAGCTGGTCATAAAGACTAGAGTGAGTATGTATTGGTAATTACCAGAAGGCTCATGCTTTTGGTAATTGGACCAGGTCTATTTTTCTGAAGAATCTAACCCATCTTGGTCTGTAAGACCAAGGTTATGTTTTTGGCAGAGGAGACAATTAGAAACTTCTTGGTCCAAATAAAATACAAAAATCCCAAGTCATTTTTTGCCTGATATATCTTGTGTTTTACACAGAACACATGCATTTTGTCCTTCCTGTGGCAAGTTGGGTTGTGTATTGTACACAATGACTTGGGTGATAGACTTAGGTAGCCCTCTGGGTGTTTCCAAGATCCATTGAGTGGATTAAATATCCAGTATTTTCCTATCCAGTTCTTTCTAAGTCTGAAGCTGTTCTTTGGGGCCTGAAGATTTCCTTCAGTATTTTTAAGGTATACTAAAGAAACTATCCCTATCAAAGAAAGGTTAACCATCCCACCACAAGTTTAATTACCTGAAGTGGACCTCAGATGTATAGTCACAAGACTTAGAGATTTCCTAGCTGACCAAGGAAGAGGATGATAGCTCAGAATATTTATGAGCCAATGTTATTTCCCTGAGCCTTATTGATTTTTTTTAATACGATGTCCCTCAGTTTTATTTATAGCAACCAACTCGGTTAGTATCAATGCTTCTAGAAGTTCTGTCACTTGAGGTTCACTTTTGGCAGGGTACCAGCTCCTGTCATGAGTCCTGTTTCCATAACTTAAAAACCAAGTACTATCCCAAAGGCATAGCATTAATCACTGCAGATGCTGACCTTCACTCTCCCTGCCCTTCTGAAAGCCCTAGCGAGAGCAATTAGTTCAGTCTCTGAGGCTGGGCACCATTTGGTCTGGAAGAAGCCGTTTTGGAGCCCTGATGGCATATCTATCAGGGGAGACCTCAGCTTCCCTTTGGAGTTAGTGCTGCATAAGGTCAACCTTGGGAAGAAGGGTTTCTGACATCTAACCTAGGAAGGGGGATGATCTAGTTTTGATGACACAGTTGTGAGTACAGGGTCCCCTCCTGGACAAAGGGAGCAGGGAGCAGGGTTAAGATCTGGGCAGCAATGGATTGTGATGTGAGAGGGAAGTGAATAGTAATATTTCACAGGAGGTGAGTCAAGAACCAGAGAAGTGCTGTGTGTTTTCATTAACTAAAAGCATCTACCCAGCATGGGGATCATGTACTTCAAGTGGGTGGCCTAACACTAAATCATAGGTAACCTGGATGTGTTTGATAGTCATGGGCACTATTCCTGGGCAGGGGGCTATGCCTTAGCTACTGGGTCCAGGGTCCAACCAGAGTACCCTACAGGTCTCTGGGGTCCAGAATGCTTCTGAAATAAAACACCAAGGACATGACTTCTTGCTCATATACAAACCAGGAAAAAGCCAGGGTGTAATTGGACAGTTCAGGGTTGGGAGATGAAAAGAGAGAGCTCTTGAGACTTTGAAAAGCATCCTTGGATAGGGTATGGTCCAGACCTTCCAGCTGGTTTTTTTGTTTTGTTTTGTTTTGTTTATGTTTCAGAGAAAATACTACATGGCAGAGCCTCAGTCTGGAGATACAGTCTTTCCCTACAGCTGAAATATCATGATGTAGAAATGAGACACACAGGAAATACCATTGACCTCTGTCTGGCCACTCTGTGTGGCCCTTTTTGTAAGTGCCTGGAGGAGGTTCTCAGTGTCCAGATGAAGCCATATTTAAAGTTAGGTAGTCAGTGTAGTTAGATAAATCATGTCTAATACCAAGTGAAATCTAAAATGGAGGCCATGCTGAGAATAATTCCAGGAAACGCAGGACAACTCATGGAATGTTAATGAAGTCCTGAAAAGGCCCTAGGCCAAAGTCCACCTCAAAGAAATGTTAATGAACAGCCCCCAGCAAAAAGGTGCTGACTCAGAAGTCCTTCCTGACCAGATTACTTCTTTGGCCCACCTGTGTCCCACCCCTCAGGCCTCCAACCTACATTCCATCACCAAAACTATAAAAAGGGGAAACAACCGCACTTCCATGGATTCCAACTCTTGGGTCCCCTTCTTCCTCCGGGAGAAGTCTTTTCTGCTGTCCTTTAATAAACTTCTAATTTCTACTCTGACCTTGCCTCGGCGTGCTTCTTTAGTGTTATTCTTCAACATCGGGGAAGCAAGGACTCGTCACCGGTCAACAGCGGTAACACAGAGGGAGTTGTCATGACTATTACAGGACAGGAGGAGATCATCCACAAGAGGAATTAAAGTGGAGTCTCCTGGGAAATTGATGTCTCTCATGTGGCATCTAAGGTATAAGTTGGTCAGTTTCCCAATGCTGTGCAAATATCTGAGACATACAACTTAAAAGAAGGAGAGGTTCATTCTGTCTCATAGTTTCAGAGCTTTCAATCCATGATCACTTAACCCTGTGGCTGTGGCTTGTGGTGTTACAGTAGACCATGGCAGGAGCACATGGTGGATGAGTTTACTTCACCTCATGTTGGACAGGAAACAAAGGGAGACACATGAGAAGGCTGAGGACCCAATATCCCCAATGACCCAGCCTCCCCCCATGAGAACCCACCTCCTAAAGAATCCACCACCTCCCAAGAGCATCACGGGCTGGGGACCAAGCCTTCAGAACCTGGACCTTTGGTGGACATTCCAGGTTCAAACCTGGTACTTGAGAAGTTGGTAGGGGGCTCTATAAATCCTTGAGATATCCAGGTATACAGTTGGTCTCCACAGATGAATACAAACAAGTACTGAGATTTCATAAAAAAGGGAACACTAAAAAAGGCCAAATGCCAATTAAAGTTCAGGACCTGCTGGGGACTGGAAGGTGTAGTAGACAAGGGGATTTCAGATTAGGGACCAGAGGGAAGCTCAGCTTGACAATTCTATTGTCACATCTTAAATCACAGACTAACCTAAATCCCCTTCCATCAGGTTTTACCATAGCCAGACTAGGAGTACCACGTGGACGGGAAGAAGGACTAGGCGTTTTTTGTCTAATGCATTATTCACCATTAGGCAGAACCCTTCAAATCCTTCCATTTTACGTGTTCCTGCAGAATCCTGGGAAGGAGATTAGAGGAGTCTGTTTCTCCCTTTAGGGGCACTGCACCCCAAATGTGCCAAGTATGAATGGGACATTTTTGACCACAAGGAAGAAGACGTTCAGTGTATTAACCACTGTCTGGAGTCTGGTTAGATGGATGTTAGGTTGAAGGAAGCAGAAAAGCTTTGGGAAATCAGAGATGGACATCGGGGATGTTGTTACGCTATTGACCGGTGACGGAGTCCTTGCTTCCCCAATGTTGAAGAATAACACCAGAGAAGCACGCCAAGGCAAGGTCAGAGTAGAAATTAGAAGTTTATTAAAGGACAGCAGAAAAGACTTGCTGCAGTCTGGCTGCAGCAAAATAACCGGGGGGTGACGAGGAACTTGTGTAGATTGATACAGCAGGAGTGGGAGCCCTTTATTGTAGGACAGGAGGGGTATATATACATTCCACACAGCTTATCTAATTAACATAAACTAGATACAGCAGTCAACCAATAAGGAATCTCCACACTTAATGGCTCGCTGGCGTCACTTCACAAACCACTCCCTCTTGCAAAATGCCAGGCGCCATCTTGACTTGTTTACAGACCCTAACAAAGACTTCTCCCGGAGGAAGAAGGGGACCCAAGAGATGGAATCTGTGGAAGTGCGGTTGTTTCCCCTTTTCATAGTTCTTTCAGTGATGGAATGTAGATGGGAAGGCCCGAGGGGTGGGACACAGGTGAGCCAAAGAAGTAGTCTGGGCACTTCTGAATCAGCATCTTCATGTTTTCTGGGGGCTGTTCATTAACACTTCTTTGGGATGGGCTCTGGCCTTGGGCTTTTTAGTGGACTTCATTAACATTCCAAGAGTTGTTCAATTTTTCCCGGAATTCATTCTCAACATGGCCTCCATTTTAGATCTTACTCGACATTAGACCCGATTTACCTAACTACACTGACTACCTAACTTTAAATCTGGCTTCAATGTAAGTTTGAAGGGAAGGAGTCCTTTGGGGGCAGGGTGAATTTTCATCTCCATTTCAATAAAATTCAACAGATTCACCAGGGTGGTGGAAGCCAGAAGAAGTGGTGCTGAGATTTAAGATGCCCCATAGAAATAACAAAGATCTCAAGAACGAGCAAATCATGAGGCAAATCATCAAAACTTATCACTGGCAAAGTCTGAGGAAGGTACTCAGGAAGGCGAGCAGGTCCTTCTGAGGTTCCAATAATCCAATGCTTGGCTCCAATATGGCGCTGCTTCTGCTCCTTCTTCCAGCTGAGGTCACCACCCGGCTCCTTCCCAGGGCTGTGTCTTTTCTAATCCTCCTGACTTAGATCCATCTTCTCTGAGTTCCAGAGACTCAGCCCAGTCCTCCTGTTTTCCCACAGAACCAACCACTGGTGCACTTACCACTCTGTGTTTCTTACCTGTTTACCTTTCTGTTTCCTCCAACTCACTGTGATATCTTGAGCGACCTGCAGCTGTGCTTCTGGGCAATTTTTGCTGAGCTGTAATGGGAACCCTGGAGAGCAGGACAAAACCAGCTAAGGCAGAGTCCTGAGTGCCTTCTTACAACGCTGCCTCCAGAGAGCACCTGTATCCAGGATGACAGCTCAAAACCAGTGCTCTGAAACTGTGTTTGAAAGAAAGTGAAATAGGGAGAGACATATTTCACTTTGTAGAAAATTAGATAAGACTTTCACATGTATATTTCATCATCACCAGCAACTATAATAAAATGCGTATTGCAAGATTCACAGTGGGGTTGTAATGAATGCGGTGACTTCAAGTCATCTGAAGTAGGAGCCTCGATTTTAGAGGTTAAGTGAAGGGCAGAGAGAGAGAGAGTAAGTGAGTGGGAAGCTAATTTTCAGGCAGGAGATGAGTTTGGTTTTCAGCTGTATCTGTGAGGCTCTGTTGCTGTGGGTTGGTAATTGGTCTGCACCCTGTGTCAGTATCCACTCCTCTTTCACCAATTGGCTGCAACCCAGGGGGTGGACTCGAGGGAAAGGCTCATTGCAAACTCTTTACTCAATGTTAGACCTTTCAGGAGGGGAAGCTCCCTCTTGAAGTCTGGTGTGGGGAGGGAAGAGTGTGTGGATAGTCACCATAATTCTCCATAAGCAATTTGAAAGCTCCAAAGATACGATTATTCATTGGTGTTAATTTTTTTTTTAACTTACGAAGCATTCTTTGTGACTCTTACAGATTATCAGCCAGTCATGAAGTGACATTTTTATTTCTTCAATTGGCAGTTGCAGTTTCTTCCATGATCATTATAAACAGTCATTAACCTGCAGAGATTGATGGTGACAGCTTACTCTTCCAGGCCGTGAGCAGCCAACCTTACCATCAAGTGGCTCCTTGAGGGATATTATATGAGCTACTATGCTTCACTGACTCCTGGAAAGCTTTATTTTCTCTATTATAGTGCTGACTTCAGAGCATCACTTTTTGTAATAATTTTAGTTGACAGAACTACTGATTATTTCCTCTTATTCTTTTAGGCTTATGATGATCACTTGATTTATGATTAATGTTTTTCTACCTTTCAACACTTCAGGGAAATAAGCCAGGGCACACAGAAACACTCAGCATGTGACACAGTGTACTTCACACAGCCGTATTTCAGGAGGCTGGCCTGCTGTTCATCACGTGTGGAGATAGAAAGCGTTGCAGCAGGCACGTTCCACAAATGACAAAGAGAAGAAAATGAGGAGCCCTATAAATCTTGCAGAACTGTCTTAATTTACTATATCTTTACACTGTGTCCTAAATTATAGGTTCTTGCTCTAAGGACATGAAATTTAAGAGCACTCATAGGACCACAGGTGCCTGTATAAATAATCAGAACCAGCAGGTCCTAATTTATGTCAGGGAATACTCTGTGACCTGGGACAAATGCCACTCGGGTTCTGTTTGGGAAACCTACTGAACTTGGCATCCTGACTTAGAAAGGGAGCTACAGTTGCCACCTGAGCCACTGAGAGTTTTCCTAAGTCAGGTGATTTCATCTGGCCTGATTTCACAGAGGACAACATGAAATAAGTACTACATGCTGTACTTGCCTAGATCTCCTATTTTTTTTTTTTTTTTTTTTTTTTTTTTTTTTTTAGGGTAGGGCCATTATGATAAAGAGGAAAGAACATAGTCTGAGAATCAGAAAAACTGGGCTCTGTCCCAGCTCAGCCCCTGGCTAAGAGGAACTGACCAATCTCTTTGAATATCAACTGCTTCATGAAGACGACGAAGAGAGTCAAAACAGGCTGTATAAATATGGAAACCCCAATGGCCACACAACCCAAGTGCATACAAGCTGCACATTTAAAATAAAAAGGTACATAGTGTTTTGCATAAGCCTGTTTAGAATTATTATAATGAAATAAGCAAAATAACACAAGCATCAATTATTTCTATGTTTTGGTGTCCTCTCTACCTATTTTCTCTCCTGAGCAGAACCCTCTCTAGCTAACACCTATGTGCCCGTGGTTTTTAGACCTGAATATCCTGAGATGGCCTGAATTCACACCCATTGAAGACTCCTACCTTTGCCTGTACTCACCTCAGGTCGGTTTTGAATTGTTCCATCTTTCAGGCTCGTCTTAGGGTCCTGTGACTCCTAAGAGCCACTGCCAAAGACCGGCTGCTGTTTCCTCATGGAGTAGCCCCACACGAGTGCCCATGTCACGTAGCTTCACACTGTGTTTTAGCTTCAGAAAAACTCAGAAGTACTTTCACTTGACTCAAGTGTGTGGAACAGATACACAAAGGAGGCAACTGGGCATCACTGTTGGAAAACCAAAAATTGCATTAAAATATTTAAGGCAAAATATTAAGGCACGGTAGCGCACACCTATCATCCCAGACGCTCAGGAGGCTGAGGTAGGAGGATCACGAGTTCAAAGCCAGCCTCAGCAACTTAGCGAGGACCTGAGCAACTTGGTGCTAAGCAACTCAGTGAGACCCTGTCTCTAAAAAATAAAATTCAAAAAAGAGCTGGGGACGTGGCTCAGTTGTTAAGCACCCCTGGGTTCAATCCCTGGTACCAAAAAAAAAAGAGAGATTAAAGTGCTCTGGAACAGTGTATTAGTTTTATTATGCTAAGTATTCAAGAGATCTTTTTTCTGCTTCCTGTGTTCTGCTTACTACCAGACATGATTCGAGTCTGCCATGTTTTCACATATGCCTCCCCACCACCCCCCCTTGGTCTATTTATATTATTATCACATCTTATGTTTTAAAACTTGTGAAGCGTTATATATGTAAGTCATTCAGAAGACATACGAAAAAAATTAAAATAAGCACTAATGTCCAGGCCACCTGCCTAAACATTGAAAACCACCCAAAGTTTTGGAATCCACAGTCATGCTTTATTGACTATCCCCATGTCTTTAGAGTTTCACAAAAATAAATGCATTGGTTAAGAACATATAAAATATTGTTTTGCATATTTTTAAGTTCAAACAAATGGAATCACATTGCATATATGTTTGAAAACTTGCTTTTGGGCTCAATATTACATTTGCAAAATTCATTTTGATGTGTTCATCTGTACTTTCTTTTCTTGGCTTCCTGGACTTCTATCATAGGATGAAACTAGAATGTGCACTCTAGTCTTATTAGCTTGGGGTCATTCATTATTTCTTTTTTACTATTAAAAAGAGAAAACGTTATTTTCTGTATGAATCTCTTAAACACAGAAATTTGATTTTTCTCTAGCGTATAAACCCAGGATTAAAATCAATGTGTCAAAAATGATATTGGCAGTTGTACTCGGTTTTTAAAAATGTTTTTTTCAACTTGGGCTCCTGTGAGGCATGAAGGCTCTGCACTTTGGCGCTCTCTCTCTCTCTCTCTTTATTCTCGCAGTTTTTTTACTTTGGGCAACTTATGTGGGAAAATGTTGCCCCTTGGAGTATTGGTCTGCATGTGTCAGAAGTATTGAATCAAGAAAAGCATCAAGCCATGAAAGAACAAGAGATTATTTCAGTAGGTAATAAGTTCTTTAAAGACATTAAAACAGGCCAGCCTGGCGAGGGACAGGGCTCCTTCCCTCTCCTAGTCAAAGGCAGATGGCCTCACCTGTCATTCAGCTGAGAGGCCACTGACAGGATGGGAAGGGACAGCAGAGAGCTGAGTGTGGGGATGCAGGCAGAGGGCAGGGCCTCAGGCTCTGGAAAGACACAGTCCTCATTTCCTCCCCAGTACTGGAACTGAGTCCAACCAGTGCTGGAACTGAGTCCACCCAGTGCTGTTTCTGCACAGTTCAAATACACATGAGTTTAGTTAAAGACTCCTAGTCCTCCAACGGCGTGGTTCCAAAAGCCTAGAAACACTGCTCCCTCCCTGTCATTATATGTCTCCCTGTCACAAGTGATATGACAGGAGGAAGGCAAGCCCTATTCAGACTACACTTAATACTTTTTTATTTTTTTTCTTTTCAGGATTTTATTAATGATGTAGAATTAAAAGTAGGATTACCAGAATATTGTGTTCCTCTCAGTTTCATATCAGTGACAAATTACACATCAGCTTTTCAAGTGATTTTTTTTTAAGTTCTCGCCCGCATGCTCACCCTGCTGACCATGTTACATTTTATAACTGCTCCATCTTAAAGGTCAACCGTAAATGTAAATTGTCTGCATGGTGTTTAAAATAAAATGAAGCCAAAAATATCTAAACATGTTGCCAAGTTTTCAACACAATAGTAATGTTCAAACTTAATAGAAATTTCATAGTGCCAGGTGCAGTGGCACATGCCTATAATCCCAGTAGCTCAGGAGGCTGAGGCAAGAGGATCACAAGTTCAAAGCCAGCCTCAGCAACTTAGCAAGGCCCTGTCTCAAAACAAAAAATAAATAGGTCTGGGTGTGGGTCCGTGGTTAAGCACCTCTGGGTTCAATCCCCAGAATTTAAAAAAAAATGAAATAAGGAAGGAAGGGAGGGAGGGAAGGAGGGAGGGAGGGAGGGAGGAGGGAATTGGGTGGTAACGACTCCTTAGTTCACTCCTATGGCTGAGCACACAGGACTCATAACGCCACAGGGGGAAGGTGAATGAGCTCACACCCCTTGTCTCAGGGAGTGTGTCCTCATTTTGGTCCCATGAGCCACTGTGGGGCTGTACAAATTGCTGCTACCCAGGGATCACCTTCCTCTCCAATCGTCTTCCTAGATCTTGGCCCCTAATTCTTCCTCCATTATCATGTCCCCAAGAATGACTCAGACAACCTTCCTGTCACATTTCTAGTTGCCTTCATCAGGATGACTCCTGCAGACCGCCTGGTTACCAGAGTGAGAGTCTGGAGTCTTCAGTGAACTCTTAACATCGAGCGGCCATTTCAGAGGCCTCAGGCCATGGATGGCCAAGGCCATTGCTGTGGGCCGCAGGTGAAGCAGGACCCGATGGCGGGAGGCAGTGGCAGAGGAAGGCGGTCAGGACAGGCCACCGGGAAGCTGAGCTGCTTGATGCATTTTAATTCTGAATGTTTTGATGTTTTAAATGAAGGCATGAGAACAAATATGAATTTCACTTCCTTTCATTCCCCTGCACACTTACAACCAACTGCAGAGACTGTTAGTGTTTTGACAGCAAATTAAAGGACACCAACAGCCTTAGTATTTCACAGTGATCCCTGGGTCGCTATGCAGCTTCAGCTTGCAGGGTCATTTTATGTCCTGCGCTGCCGTGCAAAGGGACTGTCCCGTCTTCTCATCCAGCAAGAACGAGGACAAAACAGTCTCAGCCACATACCAGGGACTTAAAAGTGACTGGAGAGGGACCAGGACTTTGGACGGGAACAGTGCTGTGTGGAGCTCATCAGGTAAGAACATAGCTTGTTTCAATTACCTGCGACGGAGCCCACAGGCCACCTTAGAGAGGCCCCTCTCACTCTCAGGGCTTCTCTTTTGTGGCCCAAAAGGGTGAAAAACAGCCCCTGGCTCCTGGCCCGGGACTTCAAGTGAGCCTGCTGCACCACCCAGTCCCACAATCCTCTCCTCTGCAGGCAACAGTAGAGTCCAAAGGAGCCAAAGGTGGAGCCCTGTCTTCCTTGGAAGGGTGACTGGGCCACACCTGGGCCAGGGGGCTTGTCCTGCTGAAAGTCAGCCTAATAGTGAGATCCAGGGGTTGATCTCCTCCCCTAGTCAATCCCTACTTCACCAGTCCTGGTATGCTAGAACCCACCTCCAGGGAAACAAGACAAGAAACTATTCAAATGCTCCAGTGCGCTAAAGGACAGCAAGGGACTGAGCAAGGGGACAGGGTGTTGTGTCACTAGGCCATCTGTCTTTGCTAATTGGCTCTTACCAAAGTGAGGCTCCCAGCCTCCCACAGAGCCTGGGAGGCATGTGCTCTTTTCTTGATGATTAGACTTCAAAGGGCTGGCTTCCAGGTCTTTCAGAAAGACATTTCTGGGTTGTAGAAGATTTACATCTCAAACAGGCAGATAAAGGATTTATAATTATAAGCTTTCTAAAGTAAACACTCTTAGAAAAAGGAGGTGGGGGGGGGGGTGTCTCAGGGGCCTACAGTGGGATTTGGCTGGAACAAACAGTAAACTCCAAGCAGCACTGAAATTTCCCAGGAAGGCCCGTCAAGGAAAGCTGTGGCATCCAGGGAGGTGGCTCTGCGCTGAGAGACCTGGTTAGTTTGTGTGTGTTGCAGGGAGGTGCATGGATGAAATGGTTTGTGGCAAGAGTTTGCTGTTCATCACAGGTGACGTCCAGAGTTTCCTGCAAGGCACGAGTCTAATGTTGACATAGGACTTGTCCAAGGGCACAAGTGGATCTAGACCTGTCAATAGTGAAGGTCAAGAATGTGAAGAGAAAATATTGTCTCAGTCATACCTGGAGGAAGAATGGAAAAGCAAACATTTAAAGAGATGAGTTTCTTTTGTGCCTTAGAAAGAAAGGTGCACATCTAGGCAGATCCAGCCTTCACAGTCAATGAGTTGTTAGATTAGTTCTTGGGAAGGGACCTAAGAATGATGGTGGGAAAGGAGTAATCAGGGGGAGAACTTTTTACGTAAGAATAATTGGGAGATAATACTAGATCCACATGAGAGGAGAAAATTTCAAGACGCCATCCTAGAAAAGGGCTGGAATAAATGATGAAATCTACCAATAGCCACAGTTCCGTTAGATAGATTTTCACTAAGCTGCACCTGAGTTTTTAGTGGATTTTTTTCATTGTTCCAAAATTTCTTAAATTTAAGTGAATTTTTGCAACAAATTACCACTTTATTTTACTTTTTTAAGAAAAAACTACTTTATTCCTCAAATATTCACACATAAACTTCTCCTTTTCACTGCAGATTAGAACCATCATCACACCAAAACCTCAGACTCCCTGGCATCTCTGTGGTCCTTCTCTGATGGCCGCTTGACCAGCTGCTGACAAAGACCTCAGCCAGTGGTTCTCACACACAGGGTTGATGACGCCCCAGGGCTGCTGGGCCATGCTTTGTTTCGTGTGCAACACATTTCAAAGGGGCAGAAACTTCCGAGGGTCACCAATGGGCCTGTGAAGCCCCTTATATGAACTTCTTGTGTGACCTTGTATCCAATAAAAGCAAATTGGGACTTGGATAAGGAGACTGTATTCAAAAAGAGTGTTGGAAGAGGAAAATGTTCTGACCTCAGAATTCTGCAAGCATCTCAAAGTCAAAAAGAAAAATGGCTTTTCTGGATGGGGTAAAGTAATCGGAGGGAAAGTTGGGCAGGTGAGGGGTGAGTGGCAGGGGTCTGCTTGGTATTTGACAGACATATCTCCCTGTGGCCAGCTGATGGTCAATTCTTGGGATAAGCTGATAAGGGGGCACACTTCTCACTTGGTGTGTGCTGAATGGGAGGAGGGGGGTGAGCTAAAGGGGCCTGCGAGGAAGATGGAAGTCTGACTCAAATCTGCACAAAGTGGAGAGTAAGAAATTGGCCTTTGAGAGCACTTGCTCACAATGGCAGTATGAATGGCACATCCCAAATCTGTCCCAATTCCTGCACAGAGAGATGCATAGGCTGTGCCTCCAGGGTGATCCCAGCACCCCTTAAGCTGTCTGCCTGGGACAGCTCAAGGCTGCCTGGGAAGTGTACTGCGGGTTGCCGCCTGAACCCGGTTATAGACAGGGAGGCCCTGAACCCCCCACACAGAGAATCACTTCAGAAAGCTGGCAGTTATAAGCCCTCCCTCTGCCTTCCAAGCAGGTCTACAACCTAGAATGGTCTTCTCAGAGACCGGAGAGCTGTGACAGTGGAAGGCAGACACTCCAGGAGCTCATCCTCCATCCGCTCCCCGTCTCTGTGGGAGGGGAAGGGCCTCGCTTGAGTGGGGGGCACCCTGATCCAACTTGCACTGCCACCTCCTCTCACGGCTGTCCAGAGCGACCGTCTTCTTTCCAACCCAGTGACAACCCACGGCTGTGGAGCTCATACCCATCGAGGTCTCTAACTGCAGGAAGGGGCTGGGACAGTGTCTTGGCAACAGGTGGACATTATTACCCGAATAATCTTGGGGTGAAACTTTCAGGTGGCACATTTTACTGTGATTATTTATGGTCTCCTTCTTCTCCCTCATCTCCTCCCCAGTAGTTTATAAATCATTTAGCAACAAAGGCCAAATATTGAGCTAAGTCAGGCACGCCTTAGTTGCCTACTATCCATCTTTAGGTACAAGAGAGAACCTGTTTAAAATGTTGAGGACAATCGTGTGCTCACGTTGAAAAGGACAAAGTAAGAGACAGGGGCTGGGCCATGCGGGGCTGATCCTCCAACGCCAAGCCACAGGACCTCAGCTGACAATGTGTGCCTGCTTCTCTTTCATGGGATTCCAACTGAAAAGTGACATCATAGTGCCTCAGCTTCCCTCTGGCCATGTCACTCAGCTCTCCTTCCTCACCACAGAGACACCTGCAGGGATGCACCCTGCTGTGAGGAGCAGCCTGACAGCTGGGTGCAGCTGCTTCTCAGAGCTCAGTAGTTTGTATCTGGGGTTTATTTGTTCACCTGCTTCAGCAAAGCAGAGCCCCCTTCCTGGACTTTGCAGTCTCTTAATTTGCAAAACACTCAGGCTCAGTGAACTTGCATCCCAGATGGCTCCAGTGCTCACTCAACAGGTGCTGTGGCGGCTGCTGTATGGGAGAAACTGCAGCAGGGTGCACAAAGGTGAACGAAATCCCTAAAATCTGTCCATCTGCTCAAATACTCCCTGCTTCCCAGGACTTGCCATTGAGGAGAAAAGTTGGAAACATACAGAGGCAGCTCATCTAGGCCAATGATCAGAAGTGACTCAAAGATAGTCCAAGAGATTGTGGAATAAGCTCTCCAGGGCTCTTAGAAAGTCTGGTAGAAGAGTCTGGACTTTTGCATCATGATTGAGACAGGACAGAGCTGGTGGAGAAGGGAAGGGAACAACTCAAGTATACTTAGGGTGAAATGATTGACACTTCCACAAAGTGGGAGCCATAGATCCTGTCCTGGTGGAAGTTGTGTGCCAGGGACTTGTCCGTTTAAGAATGTCCCCTTCCAAATACACAGCCAGGGCTTGCTCTGCTCTTGCCAGGAACCACATTCCCAGACATGCTGGGATGCTTTGTGGGGTTTCTGAACCCAGAAATTGGCAGCACTGATGAGACATTACAACTCCAGTGTGTGAACTCCTCACTAAATAGCTAAATTTTACAAAGTACCGAGGACAGTGCCTGGAATATTGCAGTGCTGCGTAACTGACTCGTAAGTGAATTAACCAAAATGTCTTTCCAACACGCACTTGGTTATTTTTTTTGCCTGCAGTTGATTTTCCACTTTCCTCTGCATTATGGGGTGATTTGCAGCCGAGGCAGTGGACCTTGCATGAAAATTTTCAGTGCTCTCTCCAATAGAGCCTCTGGCTGCTTTGTGGAGTGGAAGATATTTTATCTGGCTAGAGTGTTGTGGCACCCCCTCCTCCACAGAAAATCTTGACTAAGCTTCTCCAGAAATCTTCACCATAATTGATTTTAGGACTATTGGCAAAAGAGTCTCTACAAAAGACTTCAATGTGGGTAAACTTCCTGTTTTCCTGTTGCTCTGTTTTACTTGGCCACTGGCTTGGAAGAAATCATCACTCCAGGTGCTGGACGCCCCTTTACTAGTTTTTCACAAACACTTATCCAATATCTTTGTTTGTAGAAGTGTGTTTACAAATGCAAAATGTGACTTAAAAAAAAATCCTTTAAGAAGGCCTCTTGCCTAGAGCTGGGGCTTCACAGAGATGTCTACATTTCCAAGATAAAAGAAGTTACTAGTTGGGTTCCATGGTAACAGTTGGCAGGGGAGGAAAGAAAGCAGAGAAGAAGCTCTCCCCTTCTCAGGTGGTGTCCTTGAAGGGTTAACTTGCCCAGAACAATAAAAGGAAAAGCTGCTTTTTTGTGAACTTCTGCAGACTGTGAACTTCTGAGCCCCTCCCTTACACGATGGGTATAAAACTCTGAAACTACCCGAACAAAGGGTTCAGGGGATTGATTGATTACAGCAAAAGCTGTGCCCTCTGAACCTGGCTGCAGCCAAATAAAAGTGTTTGTTTCTCTCTTTGGTGCCCTGCCTCGTCTGTACCCTACAACAAGAGAAATTCAAACCTGATTTTATTAACTACTAAAAAAATATACAGAATGAATAATCTTGATTCAAAGTGTGTAGGGATGAGAATCCCATACACATGAAGAGATCAGTTTTCTGGAATAAAAACAATCCAATAAAATAATTGCCAACAGTATGACAGAGACTGCTTTTTATAAAAAATTAAAATATATATATATATATTACGAACAGCTGAATGGTAATGAAATTACAAAGATCAAATACCTCGCGAGGTAGACATTTCATACTTGACTTGAGGGACCCATGCCAAGCAACTCTTGGAATTTGTGATTTAAGAAGTCACCAGAGGAATTCACAGCAGGAACTCTGAAAAAATCAAAGGAAGACTGGGCTTCTTCTGTATGCTTTGGGGTGTGGCACATGAGGAGACTCAGGTAGAGAGAAATGCTTTTCAAAATGTGGAAATTAAGGGGAGTAGAGAGCCCCATCAGTCCGGAAGAGGGCTTGTCTGTGGGGGAGGCTGGGAATGGCTGTGCCTGGGATCCTGGGTCTGAGGAGGGGAACCCACGACCAGGGGCCTTCCAGGGCCACAGGCAGGGACCTAGACAGACAAGGACCTGGGTTTCTTCTTGTGCTCCTATTTCCAGGGGTCTCTTGAGTCATCTCAGGTCAGAAGCCACTGGAAAAATAGAGTATGAGCTTGGACTTAAGGAATGTGCCTATTTTCATGATATTGCTTTGATAACTCTAGGAACTAAGGTTGAGTAAGATAGATAGATAGATAGAGTGAGTGTAGGAGGGAGGGAAGGGAAAGAAAAGAAATAAGAAACAAAAGAGCAAAGCACTTTCAAAGTGTGCAGAGTACCTCGTGGCCACATCCCAGCATCTCCAGCAAGATGGCCACACCCTGGAGGAGGACAGCATGAGCTGATACTGCCTGGGGGTGAGGAGCACGTGGGTAGTTGAGAAGAACTGTTCTGACTTTCTAAAAGACTGAAGGTATGTAAAGTAGCAATCACGTATGCACTGTTTATAAGGCCGACTGACTACTCACATGCTAGACGTACGACGCGGAGCACACAGTCCCAAGTTCACACAGTCTGTGTGGCAGACAATGATCTGGGTTGTCATTCCTCACCTACGTTGTCTTCTGAAGGATGTTAATATGTTTGCACTTGACATTTAAGTCCTTTGTCCATCTAGAACTGACCTTTGAGTGGTAGGGGCCCATTTATGGAATGGGAGGTTTTCCCCATATGGATTCCAAGTGCTCATAGACCATTTTCTACCTGTTCTTTTTTTTAAATTTGCTGGTAGATATGATTGTCTTTTTATTTTATTTTTAAAAATTTGATCTTTTAAATATACATGACAGTAGAATGTATTCTGGCATATTATACATACGTGGAGTATAACTTCTTCTAAGTAGGATCCCATTCTTACAGCTGTAGGTGATGTGGAGTTCCACTGGTCATGATTCACGTATGAACATAGGAAAGTGATGTCCGATTCATTCCACTGTCTTTCCTATTTCCTTCCTTCTCCCTTCCCTTCATTCCCCTTTGTCTAACCCAAAGTACTTCCCCCTTTCCCTTATTGTGTGTTAGCATCTGCATATCAGAGAGAATATTCAGCTTCTGGTTTGGGGGACTGGCTTATTTCACTTAGCCTGAGAGTCTCCAGTTCCAACCATTTATTGGCAAATGCCATAATTTCATTCTTCTTTATAGCTGAGTAATATTCCACTGTGTATATATACCATATTTTTAAAATCTACTCATCTATTGAAGGGCACCTAGGTTGATTCCATAGCTTAGCTATTGTGAATCGAATGCTATAAACATTGATGTGACTGCATCACTGTAATAGGCTAGCTTTAAGTCCTTTGGATAAATGCCAAGGAGTGGAATAACTGGGTCAAATGGTGGTTCTAGTCCAAGTTTTCTAAGGAAACTCCATACTGCTGTCCCGAGTGGCTGCACCAATTTGCAGTCCCACCAGCAGCGTATGAGTGAACATTTTTTCCCATGTCCTTGCCAACATTTATTGTTACTTGTATTCTTCGTAATTGCTATTCTGACTGAAGTGAGATGGAAAAAATGTGGAACACTTCACGAATTTGTGTGTCACCCTTGGGCATCACTAGATACACCTCCCTAATATTTTTATGAAAGGTGTCTCTGTGTGCATGGGTGAGATGTGCAATATCAAGATTATACTCTCCTCATAGGAATTGAGAAATATTCTCTTTCTCCCTTTCAAATAATTTGTGCAACACAGGAACTGTCTGCAACCTCACCTGGGCCTTATGCTTCCCTTTGTAGAAGTATTGATTATCAACACAATTACTTTATTTAATGGAATGAGTTCCATTCAGATTTTCTAATTCATTGAGTCAACTTTGATAAATTATATTTTTCCAAATATTTTTTAATCTCACTTATTTACAAATGTGTATACACAAAATTGACTATAATATCCCCCTTGCATTATGTTAATGAAATAGATCACAGATATAAAGTTTGTATGTTCAGTTGAGGAATATGGTGAGCGTATGTGCTGCCCCTTCCGGTTTCCCCAGAGTCCCCTAGTACCGCAGAGGCCCACTGCTGTCTCCCAGGGCCTCTCACCTTCCCCAACAGCAGCCACTATCCTTAACTGTCAATCATTCAGGTGCTAGTCATTGTTGTTTTGTTTATTGTTTAGATTTGCACATGTTCAAAGTTTTCAATAAGTGGAGGTCTTTGTTGAATCCTATGATCAGATGCTATTTGGGGGCAGTTTGGGGTTCACAATAAAACTGAGCAGAAGATGAAGATTTCTTACATATGCCACCCTCCCCCACATGCACCCTCCCCGACATGTGCCCTCCCCCACCATCACCATCCCCCACCAGAGTGGCACATTTGTTAGAACTGATGACTACCTGGACACCTCATTATAGCCCAAGTCCATAGCTTCCATTACAGTTCATGCTTGGTATTAGATATTCTATGACCTATACCCACCATTATTGTACCGTACAGAGCAGTTTCGATGCCCTGTGGATGCCCTTTGCTCTGCTGATTTATCTCTCCTTCCCCCTTAGCCCTTTGTCACCAATGTTTTTTTATTTGTCTTTTTACTTTTGTTGCGGTACTGGGAAATGAACCCAGGGGCACTCTAGCACCGAGTTACATGGCCAGCCCTTTTTATTTTTATTATTTTTTTCATATTTGAGACAGGATCTTGCATGCTGCCCAGGCTGGCCTCAAACTTGAGATCCTCCTGCCGCAGCACCCCCAGCACAGGTGTGCGCCATTGTGTCGGGGTGACCTTTCTACTGTCTCTGTGGTTTAACTTTTTCCAGAATGTCATGAGATGGAAGTATACAGCGAGTAGACTCTTCAGATTGGCTTCTGTCTCCTTGCAATGTGCGCGTCAATTTCTCCTATGTGTTTTTGTGGCTCGACAGCTCATTTTGCTTTAGTGCTGAATGATTTTTCTTTGCATGGCCATGCCACAGTTTGTCCATTCACCTACTGAGGGACATCTTCCAAGTGTTGGTGATTATGAACACAGCTGCTGTAAATATCTGTGTGCAGGTTTTTGTGTGAACATCGCTTTCCAACTCCTTTTGCTGAATCCCCAGGAGCAGAATTGCTCTACCATATGGTGAGAGTCAGTTTTGTTTTTGTAAGAAATCACCAAACTGTTCTTCACAGTGGCTGCACCGTTTTGCATTGCAGTGAAGGGAAGCTCCTGTTCCTCCCCAGTCTCCCTGGGGCTCAGAGCTGTCAATGTTCCAGATCCCCCCTCCATTCTGGCAGTGGCCAGAGGTCTATTGCAGCATCTATGTTTTTGAGGGTGTGCCCGGCCGCAGTTCATTCATTTTTGGTGCCATCTTCTCTTACTGGAGAGTGTAATAATTTATCTACCCATTCTGCTCTGGCCATATGGAAAGATACTGGGGCTGTTAAATTTTTTTTTTTTTTAAAGTGGGAACATTGTCCTAGATGCACAAATGCGAGAGTTTCTGCCTGGGACCTGTGTTGGGTTTACCAGGTTCCACTGGGTTGAAGTGGAATCACAGGGTCACAGGATACCTGCTCGTCTGCTGCTTGAGGTAACAGCAAGCTGTTTTTGAACACATCCTTCCTCCCCCTAGGATTGGGTTCACATTCAGCAGCTCTCCTCCTCGTTGATATTCCACTTTCCTAAACGTCTAAAAAATTGGCCACGGCAGGTGAAAGTCGCATTGGAGTTTTAAGTTTCTTTTCCATGACTGTGATTGAGTTCAGGTTTTCTAATTCTTTTGAGTCAACTTTGATAAGCTACATTTTGTTTTCAAATATTTGTCCATATTACTTATTTACAAATGCAAAGTGAGCATTTTAGACCTCTCAATGTACATTGAATACTTTTTCTTATGTAAGAGGTTTATTCTAATAGAGTTGTTGTCTCTCACTAATTACTTTGTAGGAGGCATTGAAATATGCTGAATACCAAACCTTTCTAAGATGTGATACAAATATCTCAAACTTTTGTTTTGTCTTTTTTTTAACACTACCATATTTTTAGTGAACAGCATTTAAAAATTTTTATGTGATCAAATTAATTTTTCCCTTAAATTCATTCTCCTTTGCTACATGAAGATTCTTCACTTTTTTTCCTTCTAAAATGTTGAGAAACTACCTTTACCAATTATTATTGAAATTAATTAAAATATATTTATGTGTTTGGTATATAGGATGAGGATTTAATTTCTTTTTCTTCTTTCCATGTGGAGATCAATTAGGCTGGTTCTGTTCATTGGGTTATCTGTAGTTCTGTTTATCTGCAATGAAAACTCTGTCATAAATGATGTTTCCAAACACTCATGAGACTTTGCAGATGCTCTCCTCAGATCAGTTCCTTGCCAGGTCTCTAGGAGGCTAATTTCTCACCCTGGTGTTTTCTAGAAATGTATACATAGTGTGACTTCAAACCCAACATCTCTATGGCTATTGTTTAGTACTTAAGAAGTATTACAGAAAGCAAATTTTTAATTTTTTTCTTTTTTTTTTTTCCTATTGGGGTGAAGAACAAAGCAGACAAAGATTTTCATTGTCCTTTTGCAGAGGTGAGGTTTTCCTAGCTCAGGCACCCTGTGCTCCTCTTAAGAGATGCAGAAGTGACATGGGAGCCCCTGGAGCCCTTGTTCCTCCTGTTGGGGCCTCTGTTTCCTGAAAGAGCTCTCAGACCTGGGCTGCTAGTCTTTGGGAGACAACAGCAAATGCCAGCCGTAGCATTTATGCCTCTGGATTCACATTTTCTTGATCTTCTAGATCTCTGAAGAATTCCCTTATTTTGACTTAGGCATGCATTAAATCAGATGTTTTAAAATATTTGATTATGCAAATACCTTAGAAAAGGGTTTTTCTAAATAGTCATCCAACTATTTCATTTCAATTTTTCTTTCTCCCTACTGCAAGCATTACTCAACGCCAGCCATTTATGCCAGTTAGTGCGGAATTTCACAATCCTATTTATTGTCATAATTTTATTTTATTCTTCATAGTTTAGCCCATCTATTTCTTTCTTTCTTTCTTTCTTTCTGTTTTTACAAATCCAAGGCTTTATAAGGAGTCCTCCTCAAGAATTCTGCACTTTCTATTTTAGAGAAACGCTCCTTTTCTTCTTCAGTATTTAATTTTAACATGATTGCCTTATCTTCTCAAGAGACCCTGCATTCCTTCTTGGGTTGCTCAGTGATGGCTGTGATGTAGTGGATGGTATTTGAAGAGACACATTGAGGAAATGGTACCTGCTTCTACCATTGGGTTTTAATTTCCTAGTGTTTAAAAAATATTAGTGCAGTACCAAAATCAAATGAATATCATCAGCATGTGTGCCCCAATGGAAGGTGTCTTCCTCTGATGAGAAGTTTTTGTTTTTTAGCTCCTTGGATACTTTAATGTTTGAGTACATTCTGTCAGAGGGAAAAAAAATTGGATGTCATAGCAAAACCTACATTGGAGTTCGATGAAACAAACCTTCTGTGTTAATCAAGCAATCAATTTCTTTTATCTAAATTATCTAGACATATATGTTTACAGTCCACTTCATTAGAAAATGATTCAGAGTGAATATTTGAGATAAATTTTGGAGTGTATCAGTTTCTACAGTTTGATTTTTTAAAATTTGGGGAAATCTCAAGAGTTATTTAAACATATACTTCAATAATTATTAATTTCTCAGTCATTTATTATATATTATTTCCAAACTAATCTTTATTGTCTAAACATTTTACACAAATGTATTCAATATTGAAACAGAGAATTGACTATGTTTAAATAGTTTCTCATCTAAGCTTCTCAAATATCATACACATATGTAATTAAAAAATAAGCAACCGAAGCCTTTAAATTTTTTTCCTATTTGTGCTCCTCATTTGTGTTAAGAAAGATGAATCGTGCTCTTTGAATGTGATGGTGATACTAACTAACAACAGTGGTCATGACTATCCAGTTATATATTAATAATAAGGTCAAAAAATGAATGAAAATTTTTTCCCTGTTGTAGTTCTTTGATGAGATGTCCCTGAATATGACTTGTGCTGTCCATCAGAAAAAGAAGATTCTGAGAAACGATTACTTTACAACATTCTTTGCTTGCATGTTTTGATAAAAATATTTGTCATAATACAAATTTGAAAATGTAAGTGTTAATATTGGTTGACTTTACTATTGCTTGCAAGGAGCTTGATCCAAGAGAAGCTCCTGCATTTTTATTCAAAGTATTCCTTAGAAGATATGAAACTTGTCATTATTTTTTAATAAGAACTTCACTTAGGTAAATACAACACAGAGCTCAGTGTCACGTTCTGCCTGTTTTTGTGGGCATGTTTATATTCTTGCAAAAATTACAATTTAATAATGTCTAACTTCAAATATCAGAAGACATTAGATGATTCCATTGCTTTTTACATAACTTTGGCTCAATAAAATTTAATCTTACACATACATGCCATTTTGGACTATTCCAACATCAGTCTGCAAATAAAATTTTTAAATGAAAGCAACACACGTGTTTGGGGAAATCTTTCAAACAGGTGGGGAAAGAGTGCAAATTAAAACACACACGCGCACGTGCGCGCACACACATACACACACTTCTTTTTTCCTTCCACACATCTGGTTCTGCTCCTCAGAGGTAAGCATATTCACTAGTTTGTTTTTTCACTAAATGTTATTCCTTTGAACAATAAATAATCCTATACAATCACCTAATTTGTTTTATTGATTTTAAGTAATACCTATTGATTTATGAATGCTGGAGAACATAGTTCATTTTCCTCACTCTCTTCTTCTAAAACCATATTTTCTACTTGGTCTTTAACCAATCATTTTAAGGTGAACTTTTTAAATTTTTAAATCTCGTTAAATAATATACATATGGTACTTAAGACTGCGCTTAAATAAAATGCTCTCCAATGTCTTAAATAAATGTGCTTAAATAAAATGCTGTCTATCCAATCTGAACACCATTCACCAGCTCGGTAGGATGAAAAGATCAGTGTACAACTTCCCTTCCTCCCAGTATTCCCCATCGTGGATTTCGGCTTTTATCTAAGCTTACATTGTCAGGTTTTATGTAAATTACACTGTGTCTTGTAACTGACAGTAAATTCTCCATGCTTTGTCCATAGGGCGCTTTTGGGCCCTGAATCTCAAAGGAACTGACAGCCTCATGATCATGTTTATTTCTTTCTTTCTTTTAACCACCGGTGCAGATGGCCTGATTGGGTTTGCAGGACAGTGAGGAACTCATGTTAAAATACCTAAGCCTCCACAAAGAATCCCCAGGCCAAGAATCAGAAAGATGAATCATCTCTTTTCTCTCCATTACATGTTCAAAATCATGTCATGTTTCTGCGAGGTACCCTCAATTTTAAAGCACATTTCTGAAAAGGGGTACCACCTACAATAAAGGACTCATGAAATCCATAAAAATATAGTATATTTCTCAAATTTTATATATTGATGGTGCATCAGTTTTTATTTTTCAGGAATTTTACTACCCTTTATTTTAAATGTTTAAAAAGAAACAAGACCTCTTTCAAGCACATCACCAAGATGATCTGCTTCTTATTACTACCTTTGCCACATGATCAGTTTAGGACAGACAGCTGGCTAGGCCTGCTGTCAGCTGCTGGTGCCACATGCCTGCAGCAACCAGGCTCACGTCGAATAAATGTCTCCTTTGTTAAATTTTTTCATTTGTTTCCCCAAATGAATTCATGATAGCTCATTTTCCTCTGCCCTAGCATGTCTCAAGAAGGCTTCAATTCCTTTTATATTGGGTTCATATTTTAGTTAACTTTATAGCTGCAAATTGATTTGACACTTGCAACATTGGGGACTTCTTTGTTTTGTAACATCCTGTCAAAATAATGAAAAGCCAGATCATTCCTTATGGAAAATTTTGATCGACAACAGACTTTCCAACGGCAGTGTTGGAGACAAGAATTCAGTAGAACAACATTTTTAGAGTTGAAAGGAAATAAATGTTAATCCTGGAATTACATATAGCCAAAAATCTTTTAAAGATGAGGGCATAGAAAAAGATGTTATCAGAATAAAGCCTTCAAAAAAATGTGTGTCACATGAATCCCTTTGAAAATATTCTCTGGTTGGGAATAAAATAAACCTAAGTGCACGATGTTAGGTATGTGGAAAGAAGGAGTGATGGTAAGGGCATTTATTATACCTAAAATTACATGAAAACAACATTTCCAGAACAGCTTAGAAGTGAAGTATAAGAAAAGAGCCCATTGGACCTGGGCTGTCCTGGTGGACAAAGCAGAACCAAAGGTGGCCAGAAGGGGACCAGAATTTGTTTAATTTGCTGAGATGGTAGTAATATTGACACATGCAAGATTAACATAAATAATTATGCAACCCACCACCACAATATCACAATTTTCCAAATTTAAAGGAACAGAAGAACATCTCACCTATAAAGTAGGAAATGTGAAGGGGGAAGGACAATAAAGTATGGAAAAATAAAGCATAAAATTGGATAGCAGAAATAAGTCATAATAGAACAATACCTAAGTAAATCAAAGGTGAAGAGGGTCAGATAAAGTTTTTAAATGCCAAAAACGTGCAAGATTAGACCAAACACATGAGAAATAAAGTCATGGAGAAAATATACCAGGCAAATATGATTCAGAGACTTGGGTTCAGACTCTAATAAAAGGTTGAGTCAAGGTGACAATATCCTAAAGGAGGAAAGGCCTGTAGATTGAGGGAAGAAATCCTAGATTCACCTGGGAGCATGCTCACTCGTGATGGTTTATTCAGCCAAATAAACTCAAACCCCTCTTTCCCAGTAAAGCTGTATGAAAACGTGACGACCCCCAAGCAGGGCTCCTGTTATTTGCAAGCCCATGAGAAGCATTAAGACAAGTGAATCCCCAAGTGAATCCAGAGCTCCTGCCCAGAGGGTGGCAGGATGGGGCCATGCTGGGAATTCCACGCAGACACAAAGCTCCCCATCCATGAGGTTCAGCGTGGACTGGAGTCTCCAGGGTTCTGAGGGAAAGGAGAGGAAGGAACCACACGTTCTGAAAAAGAGAACAGGTACAGGCAGTACAGGGGATATCAGAAGAGGCCAAACTCAGCCCCAGAGCCTGGAAGATTCTCACCCAGGACCCTGAGGACCCTAAGGATCAGTAGCTCCATTCACCCTACACCATTGCTGGCCTCTGGGTATGGTGCAAGTTTCAAAGTTCATGCAAACAGTGGAGGCTATACTACTTTCACACAATAAGGAAAAACTGAGTCAAGGCAACATGTGAAAGACGTTTTGCAGGCTTTATGGAGATATGACTGTTGGATAAAAAAAAAAAACGGTATCTATTTCAGATGCATGGAGTGACGTTTTGATGTAAGTGTATACTGTGAAGTACTTACCACAATCACCCCATATAGTTATCTTCTTATTCTTTGTCATGATGAGAACTACTCTCAGTGAATTTCAAGTCCACCATTATTAACTTTAATCTCCATGCTTACATCAGATTGCAAGAACTTATTCATCTTATGACTGAAAGTTTGTACTCTTTGACAAACATCTCCTCTTTGCCCCCTGCCCCCTGATAAATATCACTCTATTCCCTACCAGAGCTAGACTTTTGTTGATTTTTTCTTATATGTGAAATTAGATAGGGTTTTTTGGCACTGTGTCTAGATTCTTTCACTTAGCATAATATCCTCAGGTTCATCCATGTTGTCTCAGAAGAAAGAATTTTATTCCTCTTTATGGATGAATACTATTTCATTATCTATTGCATTTAATTTATCCATGATCTGTCAGTGGACACTGCTATCTCCATCTCTTGACTGTAAGGTACACAGAATGCAGATATCTCTTCAAAATAGTGATTTTAGTTGCTTGGGATATACCCAGAGGTGGAATCTCTGGATCATATGATAGTTCTATTTTTAAGCTTTGAGGAACCTCTACACTGCTTTCCTGAACGGGTGCACCAATACCTTCCCACCAACTATGCTCGAGATTTCTCTTTTCTCAACATCTTCACCACAATTTCTGACTTTTTAATACCAGCAACTCTATCAGGTGTGAGGTGACATCTCATTGTGGTTTTGATTTACATTTCCCTGATGTGGTAATGGTGAGCATCTTTCTAAATTCACCAATATTTGATAGTATTTAGTATACATATATATCTTAACTCTTTGGTTAAATCTATTTCTATTTTAATATTTTATATGCTGTTGTAAATGAGATCATTAAATTTTTTCCGATAGTTCATTTTTAGTGTATGAAACCGTGATTGATATTTTCATGTTACTTATGTGATCAGTCTGTTCACTTAATTCACTTATTAATTCCAAAGTTAGGACTTTTCATATATAAGAGCATGTCATCGGCAAGCAGACAATTTTACTTCTTCTTTTCCAATTCAGGTGGTCTTTTTCTTGCCTAATTGCTCTGAGTAGGACTTCCAGACTGCGCAGGGCCAACAAAAATTCTGAGATTTCATGACTATTAGACCTGCCTCACAAGAAATGCTAAAGAGAGTTCTACAAGCTGGAACAAAACTAATTGGTAGCATAAAACTGTATGTAAGTATAAAAATCACTGTGAAAGGAAAGTAAATCATCAAAATCAATGTAATGGGGTGTATATCACTTTTAACTCTGATATAAAGATTAAAAGACAAAAGTGTTACAGCTATAATAATTTGTTCATGGATATCCAACATAAAACTATACACACTGTGACATCATAAAGCATTGAAATTGCAGAGAGTACAAGGAAGAGTTTTACATATGACCCAAGTGAAGTTATTATCAACTTAAAATGCACTTTTATAACTATGTTTTAATATAAGCCTCAGGGTAATCACAAAGAAAAAAATATGCAGTACATGCACCAAAAAATACAGAACAGAATCAAAGCACACCACTACAGGAAGTCACCAAATCACATGGGAACAGAGAAAGAGAGGAATCAAGAATGAAAGGATGGGAAATGCTGCCATTCGCATGGTATACCAACATGGCAGAGATCTGATGTCATCAGAAAGCGGCGGAGGAGATAACTTCATTGATACCAGCGGCGACAGAAACAGTTGGTCTCCTGGTAAAGAAAGTGAGTCACAAACACCTGAGTCTCTCTCACTTTGTCATCAAGCCAGAGGGGCAGAGCAGAGCCGCCGCCCGGCCCGGAACAGGCCCAGCGACCCGCCAGCATGGTAGTCACGTCACCCCAATTGGAGTAGGGGCAGAGCAGAGCCGCAACCCGCGCCTGCAAGGTAGGCAGACCTGCGACTGACCGGCAGAACAGGCCCAGCGGCCTGTCAGCGTGGTAGACAGATCACCCCAACTGGAGGAGGAGCACAGCTGCCGCCCGCCCCTGCAAGGAAGACTTTTCAACTATACAAGAGCAATATAAATATATAGGGGGAAAATTTCAAAAACACAACAGTTTCACCAAGCAGAAAGAAATGCGAGCAGTATGAAAAGACAAGGAAAGAAAGGACCACAAGCAATGCAGGTCAACTCAACTTTAGAAGAGGTAATAGCTGCAGCAGATGGAATGTCAGATAAAGAATTCAGGATATGCATGCTTCAGATGATCTGGAGTCTCAAGGAAGACATTAGACAGCAAAATTAGACAATGAAAGATCACTTTGACAATGAATTATATAAACAAATCCAAGAAGCAAAAGATCAACTATACAGGGAGATAGAGGTTATAAAAAACAAACAAACAGAAATCGTAGAAATGCAGGAAGCAATAAACCAACTTAAAAACTCAATTGAGAATACTACCAGCAGAGTAGAACACTTAGAAGATAGAACATCAGACAATGAAGACAAAGTATTTCAACTTGAAAAGAACATAGACAGCTCAGCAAGACTGTTAAGAAACCAAGAGCAGAATACCCAAGAAATATGGGATAACATAAAGAGACCAAACTTAAGAGTCATTGGGATACAGGAAGGTATAGAGGTCCAAACCAAAGGAATGAACAATCTATTCAATGAAATAATACGAGAAAACTTCCCAGACTTGAAGAATGAGACAGAATCCCAAATCCTAGAAGCCTACAGGACGCCAAATGTGCAAAATCATAAGAGATCCACACCTAGACACATTATAATGAAGATGCCCAACATACAGAATAAGGAGAGAATTTTAAAAGCTACAAGAGAAAGGAAGCAGATTACATTTAGGGGTAAACCAATCAGGATAACAGCTGATCTTTCAACACAGACTCTGAAAGCTAGAAGATCCTGCAATAACATATTTCAAACACTGAAGGAAAATGGGTTCCAACCAAGAATTGTGTATCCAGCGAAATTAAGCTTCAGGATGGAAGATGAAATTAAAACCTTCCACGATAAACAAAAGTTAAAAGAATTTGCAGCTGGAAAACCATCTCTTCAAAACATCCTCGGCAAAACATTACAGGAAGAGGAAATAGAAAATAACAATGAAAACCAACAGTGGGAGGTAGGACAGTAAAGGGGTAAAAATAATCAAAGAGGAAAACAAACCATGTTTAGTAACATAAATAAACAAATATGGCTGGAAGAGCAACCCATATCTCAATAATAACCCTAAATGTTAATGGCTTAAACTCACCAATTAAGAGACACAGGCTAGTAGAATGGATCACAAAACAAGACCCAACAATATGATGCCTACAGGAGACGCATTTGATAGGAAAAGGTATACATAGACTGAAGGTGAAAGGTTGGGAAAAATCATATCACTCATATGGACTTCAGAAACAAGCAGGAGTGTCCATATTCATATCAAATAAAATAGATTTCAAGCCAAAGTTAATCAAAAGGGATAAAGAGGGACACTACATACTGCTCAAGGGAACCATTCACCAACAAGACATAACAATCATGAATATATATGCCCCAAACAATGGTGCAGCTATGTTCATCAAACAAACTCTTCTCAAGTTCAAGAGTCTAATAGACCACCATACAATAATCATGGGAGACTTCAACACACCTCTCTCACCACTGGACAGATCTTCCAAACAAAGGTTGAATAAGGAAACTATAGAACTCAATAACACAATTAATAACCTAGACTTAATTGACATATATAGAATATACCACCCAACATCAAGCAGTTACACTTTTTTCTCAGCAGCACATGGATCCTTCTCAAAAATAGATCATATATTATGTCACAGGGCAACTCTTAGACAATATAAAGGAGTAGAGATAATACCATGCATCTTATCTGATCATAATGGAATGAAACTGAAAATCAACAATAAAAGAAGGAAGGAAAAATCATGCATCACTTGGAGAATGAACAATAGGTTACTGAATGATCAATGGGTTATAGAATCATCAAGGAGGATATTAAAAAATTCTTAGAGATAAATGAAAACACAGACACAACATATCGGAATCTATGGGACACATTGAAAGCAATTCTAAGAGGAAAATTCATTGCTTGGAGTTCATTCCTTAAAAAAAGAAAAAAACCAACAAATAAATGGTCTCATACTTCATCTCAAAATCCTAGAAAAAGAAGAGCAAAACAACAGCAAAAGAAGTAGAAGGCAAGAAATAATTAAAATCAGAGCTGAAATTAATGAAATCGAAACAAAAGAAATGATTGAAAAAATTGACAAAACTAAAAGTTGGTTCTTTGAAAAAATAAATAAGATCGACAGACCCTTAGCCATGCTAACGAAGAGAAGAAGAGAGAGAACTCAAATTACTAGCATACGGTATGAAAAAGGCAATACCACAACAGACACTTCAGAAATACAGAAGATAATCAGAAATTATTTTGAATCCTTATACTCCAATAAAATAGAAGATAGTGAAGGCATCGATAAATTTCTTAAGTATATGATCTGCCCAGATTGAGTCAGGAGGATATAGACAACCTAAACAGACCAATATCAATTGAGGAAATAGAAGAAACCATCAAAAGACTACCAACTAAGAAAAGCCCAGGACTGGATGGGTATATAGCAGAGTTTTCCAAAACCTTTAAAGAGGAACTAAAACCAATACTTTTCAAGCTATTTCAGGAAATAGAAAAAGAGGGAGAATTTCCAAATTCATTCTACGAGGCCAACATCACCCTGATACCTAAACCAGACGAAGACACTTCAAAGAAAGAAAACTACAGACCAATATCTCTAATGAACCTAGATGCAAAAATCCTCAATACAATTCTGGCGAATCGGATACAAAAACATATCAAAAAAATTGTGCACCATGATCAAGTGGGATTCATCCCTGGGATGCAAGGCTGGTTCAATATATGGAAATCAATAAATGTTATTCACCACATCAATAGACTTAACAATAAGAACCATATGATCATCTTGATAAATGCGGAAAAAGCATTCGACAAAGTACAGCATCCCTTTATGTTCAAAACTCTAGAAAAACTAGGGATAACAGGAACATACCTCAATATTGTAAAAGCAATCTATGCTAAGCCTCAGGCTAGCATCATTCTGAATGGAGAAAAATTGAAGGCATTCCCTCTAAAATCTGGAACAAGACAGGGATGCCCTCTATCACCACTTCTGTTCAACATAGTTCTCGAAACACTAGCCAGAGCAATTAGACAGACGAAAGAAATTAAAGGCATAAAAATAGGAAAAGAAGAACTTAAATTATCACTATTTGCAGGTGACATGATTCTATACCTAGCAGACCCAAAGGGGTCTACAAAGAAACTATTAGAGCTAATAAATGAATTCAGCAAAGTGGCAGGATATAAAATCAACACGCATAAATCAAAGGCATTCCTGTATATCAGCGACAAATCCTCTGAAATGGAAATGAGGACAACCACTCCATTCACAATATCCTCAAAAAAAAAAAAAATACTTGGAAATCAACCTAACAAAAGAGGTGAAAGACTTATACAATGAAAACTACAGAACCCTAAAGAGAGAAATAGAAGAAGATCTTAGAAGATGGAAAAATATACCGTGTTCATGGATAGGCAGAACTAACATCATCAAAATGGCAATATTACCAAAAGTTCTCTATAGGTTTAATGCAATGCCAATAAAAATCCCAACGGCATTTCTTGTAGAAATAGAGAAAGCAATCATGAAATTCATATGGAAAAATAAAAGACCCAGAATAGCAAAAACAATGCTAAGCAGGAAGTGTGAAGCAGGCGGTATAGCGATACCAGACGTCAAACTATACTACAGAGCAATAGTAACAAAAACAGCATGGTACTGGTACCAAAACAGGCAGGTGGACCAATGGTACAGAATAGAGGACACAGAAACCATTCCACAAAACTACAACTATCTTATATTTGATAAAGGGGCTAAAAGCATGCAATGGAGGAAGGATAGCATCTTCAACAAATGGTGCTGGGAAAACTGGAAATCCATATGCAACAAAATGAAACTGAATCCCTTTCTCTTGCCATGCACAAAAGTCAACTCAAAATGGATCAAGGAGCTTGATATCAAATCAGAGACACGGCATCTGATAGAAGAAAAAGTTGGCTAGGATCTACATACTGTGGGGTCGGGCTCCAAATTCCTCAATAGGACTCCCATAGCACAAGAGTTAATAACTAGAATCAACAAATGGGACTTACTCAAACTAAAAAGTTTTTTCTCAGCAAAAGAAACAATAAGAGAGATAAATAGGGAGCCTACATCCTGGGAACAAATCTTTACTCCTCACACTTCAGATAGAGCCCTAATATCCAGAGTATACAAAGAACTCAAAAAATTAGACAATAAGATAACAAATAACCCAATCAACAAATGGGCCAAGGACCTGAACAGACACTTCTCAGAGGAGGACATACAATCAATCAACAAGTACATGAAAAAATGCTCACCATCTCTAGCAGTCAGAGAAATGCAAATCAAAACCACCCTAAGATACCATCTCACTCCAGTAAGATTGGCAGCCATTATGAAGTCAAAGAACAACAAGTGCTGGTGAGGATGTGGGGAAAAGGGTACACTTGTACATTGCTGGTGGGACTGCAAATTGTTGCAGCCAATTTGGAAAGCAGTATGGAGATTTCTTGGAAAGCTGGAAATGGAACCACCATTTGACCCAGCTATTCCCCTTCTAGGTCTATTCCCTAAGGACCTAAAAAGAGCATGCTACAGGGACACTGCTACATCAATGTTCATAGCAGCACAATTCACAATAGCAAGACTGTGGAACCAACCTAGATGCCCTTCAATAGACGAATGGATAAAAAAAATGTGGCATTTATACACAATGGAGTATTACTCTGCATTAAAAAATGACAAAATCATAGAATTTGCAGGGAAATGGATGGCATTAGAGCAGATTATGCTAAGTGAAGCTAGCCAATCCCTAAAAAACAAATGCCAAATGTCTTCTTTGATATAAGGAGAGTAACTAAGAACAGAGTAGGGACGAAGAGCATGAGAAGAAGATTAACATTAAACAGGGATGAGAGGTGGGAGGGAAAGGGAGAGAGAAGGGAAATTGCATGGAAATGGAAGGAGACCCTCAGGGTTATACAAAATTACATACAAGAGGAAGTGGGGGGAAAGGGAAAAAAATACAAGGGGGAGAAATGAATTACAGTAGAGGGGGTAGAGAGATAAGAGGGGAGGGGAGGGGAGGGGGGATAGTAGAGGATAGGAAAGGCAGCAGAATACAACAGACACTAGTATGGCAATATGTAAATCAATGGACGTGTAACTGATGTGATTCTGCAATCTGTATACGGGGTAAAAGTGCGAGTTCATTACCCACTTGAATCAACGTGTGAAATATGATATAGCAAGAACTATGTAATGTTTTGAACAACCAACAATAAAAATTAAAAAAAAATAAAATAAAATAAAAAGAATGAAAGGGTGACAGAACAGTCAGAAAACAATTAAAAAAGGCGGAGGGAGGGTCTTTCCAATGGATAAATACTGTAATTGTTAATGAAATAAATTTGTCAATCAAAAGCTGCAGAATGGCTGGATGGATAAAAACCAGGCCCATAGAGTGCTCCCTGCAAGAGACTCATGTCACTTTAAAGACACTCATAGATGACGATTGAAGGAATTGGGACCAGAACAGCGAGAGCGGCTATTCTCATATCCAACAAAACAGACTTTAAGTCAAAAACTGTAATGAGTGACAAAGGTGGCAATTACATCATGGCACAGGGTAAATTCATCAAGAGACTGTAACAATTGCAAATATTCATGCACTTAACACTGAAGCCCTAATGTACAACACAAATACTAAACGATCTGAAGGTAGAAACAGAGAATACAATAATACAGAGACTTGAGCTACCCTACTTCCACTGTGGATAGATCATCCATGCACAAAGCCAATAAGGAAAAATCAGGCTTGAAGAACACCACAAGTCAAATGGCACTAGCAGAGATGCCCAGGCCACCACGCCAGCAGCAACAGACCCATTCTCCGCAAGCCACACAGAATATTCTCCAGGACAGGGCACATGTCAGGCCACTAGACAAGTTCTAACTCATTTCTGCTTCAACAGACTGAAACAGAATCGTGGGCCTGTTCTTACCCCAGGGAGCATAAAACTAGAAACCGCTAACATGCAAAAAAATGCAAAAATTAAACAACACATTCCACTCCCGAACAACCGAGGAGTCAAAAAAGAAATCAAAAGGAACATAAAGTATTTTGGGATCAGGCCTTGGCTATGGGTGCAGGCACAGTCTTAGCTGGAAAGCAGTGTGGTTGTGCTGCTAACTCGAGGGGTCCTTCGGTAGAAGCAAGAGGACCTCACTGATGTGAAGAACTGGTGGAATGGAAATGCCTCAAGTTCAACCAAAGGGGCTGCCCCTCTGCTCAGTACAGAAGTATATGGTAGCTGCTTAATCCACGCCACCCTTCACATCGCTGATGGCACAAAAGATGGTGTTGTGCTCCATCTCCTTAGGAAGCAGAACCTGCCTTGGATAGTACCACCTCCTTTTGTCTTAACTCTACTCTACCCCTGGTCAGGAATAAATCTCACTGTAGTTAACAGAAGTCTGCATATCTATAACCATTAATGATTGTGGCCACCTTATACTGGAGTGAACACATGCATGGGCAACTTTAACTCAGGTAGCAATATAAAATAGAAGCATGGGTAGCAAACTGTACACACTGAAATTTGATAACAGGGCAGAACTAGAACTCGCACAAATATTCTTATACGCTCCCTTCCCTCAGCATGAAGGTATTCAACTCTCCCCTTTCCAGTCTGCGTAACTTGCTTACTTAAAGTATGTGAGGGCTGCAGACGAATACCTGTATACAAAAAGAATGAGATGATAACTGCAAACAATTCTCTTTAAGAATGGCTCTTTCCTCATGTCTCCCTCAAATATCCAGGATTTAGATAAAAATGCTGTCCTTGACTTGCTGAGGAATGATGTTCTAATAATTCATTAGCAAGTTTGTTATTTGAAATTCAAAAAAACTTTTTCTAGGAAACTTGATTAAATGTTATCCAGTTCAGACTGTAAAGTCAGTTTCAATAAGCATTCAACAAAGAACTATTGATTATCAATAATGTTGAGTACTGTACACAGAAGGGAGTGCAGGAAATGGAATGACTGAAGGACATAGTACTTATGATTTTATCTAAAGGACATAGTACTTATGATTTTATCTAAAGGAGAGTACAACCTGCTTAAATTAAAGGTAACATATGACATATTTAATGTGTTGAGTCATAGGGCTACAGAGTTTAAAAACAACTAAATGAAACAAAACTGACGTTGGAATAAGTAAAATGAAGAGATAGTATAGTCCAGTCTAGACTAAAGGAGCCGAATACACAAAGGTATCACAGTACGAAAATTCATTAAGTGCTATGTTTCGTATGGCTAAATAAGGAGTTGGTACACTTTCTGCAAAGGTCCAGAAAGTAAATATTTTAAATTTTCTGGACCACTGATCCTTTTAAAACTACTCAAATAAACTTGAATAGAACCCCCCCCCCAAAAAAAAGGTATTTGGGGACAATTGGAATCTCCTGGGGTGCAGCAGAGCATGCCAAGACAGTGCCTGCAAAGAGAAAAAAGATCTCAATGACCAAACTGTACACTGCAAAAGAATAGGAAAAAAGAATACAACAAGCCCCAAATCAACAGAAAGAAAATAGCCAATATCAGAGCAGAAATAGATGAACTGGAAAACGATATTAAGGATCAGTGAACTATTGGGTTTTTTTAAAAGATAATCAAAATTGACAAACTTTTACCTAGGCTAAGAAAAAAGACAAAAGTCAAATAAATAAAACCAGCAATGAAAGGGGAGGCCTAAGAACTGACAGCATAGAAAGACAAGGATCGTGATAGTTTACTAGGAGCAATTATATACCAACCAATTGGATAACCTACAAGGAATGGGGAAAGCCCTAGAAATCAACACTGAGCAGGACAGAAACATAAAGAAATAGAAAATCCGACCAGATCAGTAATCAGTAAAGAGATTGATTCAGCAATCCAAAACCCCAGGACAAAGGAGAGTCCAAAACCAGATGGTTTTAAGGTGAAATTCTACCAAACATCAAAAGGACAATTAATACTTTCTACAAACCCTCCAAAAATTTGTAGAGGACATCAAACTTGTTTTACGAGGGCAGCATGACTTTGAGAAGAAAGCCAGACAAGGAGACTACAAGAACACAAGTTTATTTTAATGTGTACCAATTATATATGTGAGCATATATGAACTGTACATTTAGCATGAATTAATTGTACCAGTTAGGGGGTGAAGGGTGACATTGCAATCCATTCATACACACGGCTTCCCTTTATCCACTCCACACTTCTCAGTCCCTAACCACCACCATCCTACATTCATGTGTACCCCTATTTCCCCCACCATATCTGAGAGAGTATGTAGTAGTTGTCTTTCTGTGGCTAGCTTTTTTTTCACTTAATATAGTGACCTATAGCTCCGGTTTCATACTTGTGGCAACTGACAGGATTTCAATCTTCTTCATGGATGAATGATATTCTATTGTGTATACGTACCAAATTTTCTTCATTCATCTGTGGAATCACGTAGCTTGACCCACGATCTTAGTTACTGTGAATAGAGCTGCAATAAGGCATAGGACATGCAAGCACATCTTGGGTATACTGATTTCATTTCCTTTGACTATATACCCAGAGGTGGGATAACTCTGAATAACATGCTAGATCTATTTAAATTTTTGAGGATTTTCCACATTGTTCTCATAATGGCTACATTTATTTACATCCTCACCAAGAAAATAGGAGAATTCCCCTTTCTCCACATCCTCAACAACATCTGTTATTTTTTTGGGAGTGTGTGTTTCATAATATCCATGCTAACCAGAGTGAGAGATCTCATTGTAAATTTGATTGGCAGTTCCCTGGTGTCTAATGAGTGAATGGTGAATTCTTGGAATTGAAAATACTGGATAGGTTTTTGAAAGGATGTGTGTTCATGTGTGTGTGTGTGTATGTGTGTGTGTGAGAGAGAGAGAGAGTATGTGTGTGCCCATGTGTGTCTGCATTCATGTGGCAGTCCCAAATCTTTGTGCAGTTTAAGCTTTAAGAAGTCCTGAATTATAAATGCTGCACCCTTAGAAAAAAATATCATTTGAAGTTTGAGCTACTTATAATTCTTCCATATTTAGATTTGTGAATTTTGAATGATCAATTATTTTAATTTTATGTATGTAGGTCCCTCTGATTGAAAATGGGACAAAAAAAACCTTAGTATTCAAAATTCATAGAACTAAATTGAGCGTAAAAGAAATGTATGTCCCGTCCCTGCACTGACGTAAGAACATTGTATGGGAAAGTCAGAATTGAAGACAACTAGATCCTGGGAGTAAAACTTCCTGGGAAACAGCCACAATTAAAGGGTCAAGCTCAGATTTTTTAAGGGCTGTAAAACTGGTAGAACCCAAGTTAGGATCTCCAGTGGATAAAAGGAAACAGGTGGTGTTGAGTTGGAAGAGGAGTGAATAGGACATAGAGAGAGGTCTATCTCTGACAGTTGAACAGGTGGCTTTGGAAGCAAGAGTCTAGAAGGCCCAGTGGGTGGAGGGTGTGCTGGGCTACTGGGGAAGGGCTGGGAGTGAGCCTTTTCTCCTGTGCCCTCCCCGCCTCTCTTACCCACTGTGAGGAGCAAGCCTGAGCTCTGGGCCTGGCCCCTGGCCCCTCTTCCCAGAGGTAGCTCTCAGGGCCCCTTCCTGCCAACAACAGTGCAATTCAAGTGGTGAACTGATGCAACTTCAGGAAGAGCTATCAGGGACAGGGACCTGTCGGGCCAAGGACAAGCCCTGCCCCCCCCCCAGACCTCCCTGTCTACAGGTGACAGCAGCAGGGATACACAGAAGGTGAGGTTCCAGCTAGAGAAGGACACAGGCAAGCATCTGGGGCATATTCTAGGGAAGGTCCCGAAAGATCCATCCAAGGACTTGGAGGTCCTCCCAGGGAAGGTTCAGCAGGCACACACTCTGGATTCAGTAAGTAACCTGACGAAGCTGTTGAAGAGACGCTCAGAAAGCGACTTCTCAAGACCCGTGGACCAGAACCAACTAGGAAGCACGCTGAAAGGCCACTTGTGCCTGAAGTCGGGGCAGATCCAAGAGGGCCTGGTCCCCTGGAATGTGGACCAGTCCTGGCTCTCTATCAAGAGCACTTCGTCCACGTCTGCCGCCCACCTGGAAAGCGGGTCCCTGGCACTCTCCGAGAGCTGGGACACCTGCACGAGCACCTGCGCGAAGCTGCCCTTTCTCGATGCGACCACTCAGCAGATCCTGGAAGACCATATTATAAAGCTGTGGGTGAAGCACAGGTGGGGCCTACCCCTCAAGGTCCTCAAGCCCCTAAATCTCTTAAAGATGACATCGGCTCCACCATGCATGACCCTTCCAGAATTTGACGGCCCCTCCTCCTCCTCCCAGGTATCTGGGGCCAGCTCAAAACCTGAGGTTGCCAAGATCTTGGGGAAACCACCTCAGGCATGACAGAGAGGGCAGGCGCTAACTGACGAGTCTGTTCCCACACTGGGCCAGGCATATCCCACACTAGGTCAGGCATATGCGAGAGGGAAGGTGCAAATTAAGGAGCCTGTTACCACACTGGGCCAGGCATATCCAAGAGGGAAGGCACTAACTAAGGAGTCTGTCCCCGCACTGGGCCAGGCATATCTGAGAGGGAAGGTGCTAACTGAGGAGTCTGTCCCCACACTAGATCAGACATATCCCGCACTGGGCCAGGCATATCCGAGAGGGCAGGCACTAACTGAAGAGTGTCTTCCCGCACTGGGTCAGATGTGTCCGAGAGGAAAGGCGCTAACTAAGGAGTCTGTCCCCACACTGGGTCCGGTGTGTCCGAGAGAGCAGGCGCTAACTGACGAGTCTGTCCCCACACTGACGAGTCTTCTCCTCATCTCCTCACTTGCGGGTAAGGAAATCGAGCGGGCCCTGACAGGGGTCCCACCCACTCATGACCACAGGCTTCCAGAGGCCCCTCCAGCTCTACAGGAGAGCAGGCCGCCTTCTAAGACCCTCACACACAACCTCCTGGACAGAACCCTGCAGAGCAGGACAGTCCAGGGGACGGGGAAAAGCAGCCTCAAAGCCCCTTTGCAAAGTCTTCACTTATTATATGCCGGGCTCCTCCTGAAGGGTGCACTTTGGTGACACTACATGTTTCTCAGTGCTCATGGGGGCACTGTCTTCTTGCCTCGTGAAATATTTCTCATGACAACTGTTAAAGATGTACCACCCTATTATTTCTCAGGACCACAGGGTCCAGTCCTTTCTGTGAGAGGTACACAGGGCCAACACCAGTGCTCTGCTAACCTGTTTCTGTTTCAGCAAGAAATCCCCTTTTTATGTTCTCTTCATTTTAAGTTTCCTGACCATGAAGTTTTCTACTTCATTCCCCTATGATGTCATTAAGTCATAAAAGATGAACTATCATCCTAGATGTCCTCTAATGTGCTACAAGGCCACACAGACTTTTAATAGAGCAACCTGTGAAAGTAAGGTGATTGGTGAGAACCACATGGAATCAACTAGGGGAAATTCCACACATGAAGCTATCCTTTCCAAGTTGACTGTTTTAACAGCCTTGAGATCAGTGATTTTGCTCAGTCTTAGAAATTTAAGTTGCTCTGGGTGGCTGGGAAAGTCTGGGAACAGGGAAAACGTCCATAATAAATGGCATGTTGAATGTGTTGTTCTTAACTGGTAATTCACTGTTCAATAATCTGTGAAAAATTGCAAGGAACAACGCACATTAACGCAAACCCCATCACTCACTGTACAGTCATCTGTCACACTTGGCCTCAGGTGGTTTGTGCCTAATTTTCACAGAATAAACTTGAAACTTCACCCCCAAAGAAATAATCAAGGGAGTTCAATCCATTAAAAAGATATTGTCAATATTTTCCGACTCTATTACCATCTGTACCTTATTTTTAATGAGATTCACCTATTGCAAATTTTATAAGCATTTTATCATTTATATATGCCCAGATGAAATGTATATCCATAATTAGATAAGAAAGAAAACAATAAAATAGATCTCCTTTGTTTTCAAAATATTTTACATCAAAACATATTTCTGGAAAGGAAGTGATTTTTAATCTACAGATAAAAGGCTCTGTAAATGATATTCAGGATAGATTGCAAGTTTGGATTTAAAATAGATTCATCCTTAAAAAAGGGCTCACAGCGCTTTCAATAAACCAGGCTCTCAGAACACAATGTGTTGGGGGGGGGGGCGGGAAGCGATTCCGTGTGGACTTGCTACTCCTCCAAGGGGTGAAGATGTTTTCTGACAAGCAGAAAGAACAGTCCCTCCACCATAACAGTGACTGAGAGCAACCCCCTCTCCAGCCCACAGAGCCAGCTTCCTGCAGCACTAGTGCGTGGGCTCCACAGAAGAGTCTGGACATTCCCAACCCTGCACAGCTGCACTGCCCCTGTGAGCACACCACTGGCAAAGCACAGCACAACACCCTCAGACCCAGACACCAGGGCTTCAGAGTCGCCTCCTCTAATGCAGAATCTGTATCAAGTAATGAAATTGAGGCAGCTATCAAAAGTCCTCTACCAGATGGATTCTCTACCAAGTTCTACCGGACCTTTAAAGAATCCTCCTCAAATTATTCCATGAAATAGAAAAGGAGGGAACACTGCCAAATTCATTCTATAAAGCCAGTATCACCCTGCTACCAAAATCAGACAAAGACACGTCAAGGAAAGAAATCTTCAGGCCAATATCCTTGATGAACACAGATGCAAAAATTCTTAATAAAATATTGGCAAACCGCATTCAAAGACACGTTAAAAAGATAGTGCACCATGATCAGTGGGGGTCATCCCAGAGACGCAAGTGAGGTCCACACACAGGAGTCAGTAAATGTGATTCACCACATAAATAGAGTTAAGGACAAGAATCATATGATTATCTCAATTGATGCAGAAAAAGCATTTGACAAAATACAGCACCCATTCATGTTTAAAACATCAGAGAAATTAGGATAGAAGGAACTTAACTCAGCATTGTAAAGAATGCAGATGACAAACCCAAGCATTATAGGGAAAGGAGAAAAACTGAAAGTATTTCCTCTAAAAACAAGAACAACTCTCAACAAAACAAAGATGTCAACTCTCACCACTTCTATCCATTTAACACCTAAACAAAACAAACAAACAAACAAAAAAACCCAATCAATAAATGGGCAAAGGAACTGAAGAGGAACTTTTCAAAAGAAGAAATACAAATGGCCAATTAAAATATGAATAAAATGTTCCACATGTCTAGCAATCAGGGAAATGCAAATTAAAACTAAATTGAGATTTCGACTCACCCCAGTCAGAATGGCAATCATCAAGAATACAAATAATAAGTCTTGACGAGCATGTGGGGGAAAAGGTACACTTATACATTGTTGGTAAGACTGCAAATTAGTGCAACCCCTCTAGAAAACTTGGAATGGAATCACCATATGACCCAGCTACCCCACTCCTTGGTGTAGATCCAAAAGATCTAAAAATCAGCATACTGCAGGGACACAGCACATCCATGTTTATAGCAGCACAATTCACAACAGCCAAACCATGGAACCACCCCTAGGTGCTGGTCAACAGATACATGGATACAGAAAATGTGGAGTGTTAGCCATAAAGAAGAGTGAAATTATGGTATTTTCTTGTAAATGGGTGGAACTGGAGACTTTCATGCTAAGTGAAATAAACCAGACCCAGAAAGTCAAAGATGGAATATTTTCTCTGATAAACAGAAACTAGATCAAAATAAGGGGTATGAGGAGTGGGGGATAAAAGAAAAGGGGTTCCATCAAGACAGAAATCAGTGGAGTAGGGGAAGGAGGGAGGAGGGAGGAGAGCAGGAGGGAGGAGAGAAAGGATAAGGGGAAAACAGTGGAATGCATCTGACCTAACTTCCCTATGCACGTATCTGAATATACCACGGTGATTCTCACCATTACCTACGGTCACCTACACTAATCTATATAAGAAGTGCAGGTAGATAGCAGAAAGATCAGTAGAGAGATGGGAATAGGGGAGGGAAGGGGAAATACTGTAGACTTACAGCAAATTATATCCCATGCTTTTATCATTATGTAAAAATGGATCTTCCTCCGTGCACTTTGCGGGATGGGCCTGTCCTGACCATTCCTGAGCCACCCTTGGTCTAACTGCCCCGCGGTGCGCATCGCCGCATTTTCCAGCATCGCCCCCTGCTGGTCCCCGCGGGTGACTGCGCGCCCTCCGGGGCTTGCAGCAGCTGCGCTCAGCGAACCCACGGCCCCAAGAGCCTGGGCTCCTGGGTGGGGACACGCGCACATCCCGCCACAAGTGCGCAAGTGACGCGCCTACCCCAAGTTCCAGGCAGCTGCAGGAGGAGGCGAGCCAGGCCCGGGAGCCAGGCGCAGAAAAGGCCATATGCCCTGTTCCCAGCAGCGTCTGGGGAAAGGCGGGCAGTTTAAGAGGTCGTCTCCTCATTCATTGTCACAACCTCTCCTTTACTTCTGCCACAGCTTTATACCAACGGTGCTTTACACACCTATGTACAATGTCAATAAACGTATTTCCTAAAGACAGTCCCTGGAGTCGCACTGTCTCCCTACCTGCTGGGTCTACTTCTTGAACAAGTCATGTGTGGCCCAGATGTAGCAATTTTGTACAACCATATTACTTTATCTCAGAAGATTTTGTGAAATGTTATAAAACTTTTCTTATAAAATTTGTCAATCTAGGGACTTATGCTTTGTTATTATTTTTTTTAAAAAAACATTGTAGTTGTCCAAATGCAGGGCAAGTTTTCTTCTTTACATATATCAGAAACTACATTAAGAACTTGGCAAGGAAGATATCACTATTTTGTCACTTTCACTTTATATATTTATTTTACATTAAAACCTGTATTATTGCACAGAAAAGAAGAAAATTGTTTCCCTGGCGGGGGCAGGAGTCACCCTTAAGGGCTTTCTAAGAGTAGGGGCAGGGGATGGAGCTCAGTGGTGGAGTGCCTTCTCAGCGTGCCCCAGCTCCTGGGTTGTTCAATTCCCAACACTGAATAAGAAAAAAAAAAAAAAAGAGACTCATTAAATTAAAGCTCAATGTTTTAGATCTGAGGGTCACTTTACCTTTCTAAAGATGATTTTTTTTTTTAATGAGATGGTAAGAAGACCCAAAGTTTTAGTAATAGAAACAAATTGAGAATGAAGACTCAGATTATGACATGGAATCTTGTAACAGCATGTGAGGCTACCCAGTACCAGTAGTAGGTGGGAAACTTTTAGGTGTTAGGAGGATGGCTTCCAAGTACCAGGTACCAGAGAGAAACCAGCAGACAGAGTATTCCTGAGCTGAGAATGGCCAACACCCTGCTGGGCTTCTGTCTGGGATGCTTTAACCCCTAGAGGAAGAGATTTCATGGGGAGACCATGGAGAAGGGAGAAGACAGCCCACAGCAGCTGCTATCACAGCTGTGCTGGCTGTTTTCCTCTGTATTATGAATGTGATTGCTTTTAGGCACAGGCATGATGTCACAGGCACTTGTTTACTTGGGGGTGAGTTCCTTTATATTGTGAATCAAACATCACTTGGGTCAGTCTGGTCCCGGGAGGTGTTAGGATGATGAGCTCTTTTCTGAGTGAGTTTGTAACCATAAAAATGCATCCACAGGGACACTAAGAAAATATTTCCTAGTAACTTTCTAATCAGAAAAGTATCCAACAGCATACTTATTTAGGGATAAAAATATGTCTTTAGAAAAATTTTTGACGCAGGGCAGGGATGGGCAGAAGTGGTGCCTTGGGCCTGGCTGGTAAGTTTTCTCCTTCATGACTGTGCAGTGGGCACCCAGGTCTTGTCCAACTGCTAGTGTCGTGGTTCCCAGGCTGTGGCCTCTATCATGCTCAGGGCAACCTGGGCAGCTGCATATCTGAAGCCCAGTGTTCCTGTTCCTTCCTATCCCCTGCTGTCCAGATGGACACTCAGCACCTTACAGAGCTAGGAGTGTAATGGGCCAGGCTAGATGGGCAATGACCAAACAGACCTCATTTTACCCTGAGACTCCATATCATATAAAAGTGCTTCTCCCATGGGAAAGCCCCATCTCTGTACCCATTAATAGTTACCTAGCATCGTACTTGGCAACACAAAATAGCAATTCTTATACAATATAAAATTGTTCTCTGGTTTCCATTTTTATTGGGCAATGTACCTTGTCAGAGATTGATTGTCTAGACATTAGTAACCATTCTCTAACTTGTACTGAACTAGGGTCATTTTGACCCACTTCCCTTCTGCTTGCTTGCTGCTAGACCAGCCTGGAAAGTCCTGTGGGAAATACCAATGTACCCATTGCATTGTCTCACTCACTTCCCAATTCAGCTTCTGTACTTGCTTGCTTGCAGCTGTGTCAACCCAGATGTGGTTTTTGCAGTTTTTGCCTTTAAATATCCTAAAATATTGAGGCTCGAAGCTTGTTTCCTGCAGAAAAAACTTGGTCCTGTAGGAAGCAATCCCCACAGGTCAGAATAAAGACTCTTCAATTTGGACAAAACTGGGACTTGTGTGTTTTCTGAGCCACCTGCCCCACAGCAGGAGGTGTTTGCTGAACTAACTCGCTGCCTCAGAGGACATGCCAGGCACTCTGTGGGGATGGCCCTCACTGTCTTCTGTAATGTCAAGGTGGAAGTACATAACGAGCCTTAAAGCCACCCCACTAGAATAACGTTCTCAATCTCCCCCCACTAAAAGTGTTGTGTTAGCTGCTGTTGCTACCTACCTACCACAGACTGGGGGGCTTAAGGGAATTTATCAAGTTAGAGCTCCAGGTCAAGATGGCAGCACATGTGATTTCTTCTGAGGCCTCTCTCCCTGCCTTTCAGACGCCACGATGGCCTGTGGTCTACATTGTCCAATCTCCTCTTCTTATAAGGAAACCAGCCTTATTGGATAAGGCCCAGCTTTAGGATTACTTTTACCAAATGACCTCCTTAGAAGCTCCATCTCCTACCACAGTCACATTCTGAGAGTGAGGGTTAGGACTTCAACTACGCAACTTGAGGGGACATGGTTCAGCCCATAGCTGTCCACATGATTTTCATAGTGAACTGAGTGTCAGAGAGACTGGACTGAGGTTACAGTGACCTAGGAATGCCACAGAACAGCTGGGGGCTGTTTCCCCCGAAGGTACGCAGGCCTGGAGGCTTGGAAAGTGTGAAGGTCGATCCTCCTCACAAGACTGGACTCAGAAGGTCAGAGTACTTAAGACCACCTCTTCCAATATGGTAAATACACACAATAAATATAGTACTTGAATTTTAATGAGACATTTAAAATTTTCTCAGGAAAACAATTGTTGTTTGTCGCGACCCCTTGCCCGCAAGGAAGACGCAACACTCAGGAATCTTCTCTCAGTAGTTTATTCAGGTCCCTTGATATTTCTTATTCTTTCTTCTTCTCCTCTTCTCTCTCCCCCGGATGCCCTCCCAGCCTTAATAAAGCATCCCAAGCCCCAATACAAAGCTGCCGCGTGGAGCTTTCTCACAGGGTGGTGAAAATCATGTGCCAACTCTCTCAGATAAGGAGTTGTTTGTCACATACCACAGCGGAGCCAGCGCCATCTCGTAATGGCGACCATAGTCTGCAGAAACGGCAGAAGCGGCTCACCACAGTTCCCCCTTCTGTTTTATTAAAACAATACAGGCGAGAGTAGAGGTCCTATCCCACTGTGCAGAAGTGGCTGCATAGTATGGCTCAGTCCTAAGGAGGGCCCTTCCCCAGATCCGAGGCCATATCAGCCGACGCCTTTTTTCGTGGGGCGGGGCGTGGACGCGTCTAACCCGCATGCAATAGGACATGCTCTCCTTGAGGTCCACGTCAAGGATCACTCAAGTGCAGTGCCTTGCCTCGCATCCTGTATCGTGACGATGGTGGACGAAGGGGGATAGCTGAGGCTGAACTGTGGCTGTATTAATGACAAACAAGTTGACAGCACCCTGAAAGAAAGGCATGGACTTTAAGGCGATAGTAAAGCACTAGTGTGGAAACCCATCTGCGTGCAATGGCAGCAAGACCGGCAGAGTGCAAGGGCTTTCCAACACTAAGAGAATAACAAGGAAAGTCATGTCGATCCCAGTGCAATGTTATAATAACTTGGGGTGCAACGACCATGACAAAGGTTTACTGTTTAAGATGCGCAAGCCAGACTTGAGGTGAGTTGCCATTTTCTAAAGCTGCAAGAGCTTGTATGATCATAGCCTTTTCTTGTGCATGGCGAGTTTTAAGGAGACAGAGAAACCACAAACAAAGTATAACACTGAAGCAACACATTGCACCAAAAATGCCTACTCCCACCCACTCTTTGAAGAAGGAAAAAGCAGAAGATATCCAATCGGTGAATTGACCCAAAGTCACTGGTTCGACACGGGTACTGTTCAAGACAGCTATCTGGGTTAGTTGAGACTGGATCATGTCTTCCGCTGCCATGGACCAATTTCCAGCCAAATATTCGCCAATGATGCGGGAGGCATTTCTGGAATCATTAAATCTGACAGAGGTTATGCATAAATGTGCACGTTGATCAACACAACCCAAAAGCACTAAGTCAGCCAATTCTTCTACCTGAGCTTGAAGTAAATCTATCCTTTGGTTGGCAGCTAAAATCCCTGACAAAATATGTTGATTAATTGAATTTTGGGATTCAAGTATGGTGGAAGTTTGTTGAACAACTTGATTAATGGTGGCAGCAGTTTGTACTTGACTGGCCATGGCTACTCCAGCTGTAACTGCTGCAGCAGCAGACACCGCCACAGCTGTCACTATAGCTGCCGTAATTCCAAAATCTCTGCGGACTCTAAGTAGTTCAACAATGGGGAATTTATCTGGGTCCGCAGTGACTGGGATTGGGACAAAGGTTGGAATTTTCATAATCACTGCCGTAGTCCAGGAGCCATTCCAACACTCAGACAAGTAGCAAGTAACATTAGAACAATTAAGCATCCCCTGTAATGTAACATTAGCCAAAAGAAACAGGAACGGAGATTGGAGACAGACTGCTGCGGAGGGCAAAGTAGCATTTGATAAAAAGCATATCCTTATCCCAGGCAGGGTGTCCTGCTGCATGATTTTGTGCAGCCTGCTCTACCGCGCCCTCTAGCATAAATGCTCTCCAGTCCAAGTATTTGCCTGGGGAGACACAAGCGCGCACCAGACTAGCCCAATCTGAGGGAGTCATGCAAAATCTAGTAAGTCCCTCCACTTGAGTGAGAGTGAAAGCGGCATCTATGCCATAAGTGCGGACAGATTCTGCCAAGGTTTTAACTATCTTAAAGTCTAAAGGCTCATGATATCTTCCCCTGTTATTGTCCTGAAACACCGGGTACGCAAGTCCCATATCTGTATTAACTGTCCTCCAAACTTGCGCATGAAAAGACCTCCCGGAACCTTGGCTCCCCCCCACATACGGGGGTGGGGCAACAGGCATCATATCTTCTTCTAAATTTTCAACCTCCTCCTCCTCAGAATTCTGTTGACCAATATTAGATCCCTCCCCCTTCTTACAGTAGGCATGCGCGCCTTGTGTCTCCTTTTTCTTCTTTTTCATTTTTATCTTATGTAGTTGTTGCAACAATATATCAAGGTCCTCAGAACACTCTGAGCCACTTGTGTCCTCAGATGTTTTGAATTCGGTCAAGTCTGGATAGAGCCTTCTCCTATTTTTATCTTCAGGCTCTTTTGCCTTCTCACTACTGTTACTTTTGATATTCTCTGCCACTTCACTATGTGATCCTTCAGATTTTTCCTCATGTAGTTGTTCAAGAATGGCCTGACCCTCACTCACAGCTTCTTGGCATTTACCATCTGTAAGGCAACTACGGACCATGTTCCAAAGGGGTATCACCCCACCCTCTAATATGCCCTGCTCAGAAGCAAAGTCAAGATCTTTGCCTAATTTATCCCAACTAGGTACAGTAAGGCTGCCCGAAAATGCAAACCACGGTGCAGCGATATCTATCTTCTGTAAAAATCTCTGTAAAGTACTATGTTTCACTTCCAGGCCCTTGGAACGTAACAGGCCATCTAGGGCCAGGAGAAGCGGACTTGAAGATGCGGCACCCATGACACAACAACAAAGGAAGCACAAAAAACAAAAGCGAAAGTAGAAGCAAAAGTACACAGTGCAGCTGCAATAAAATGTAAGGCTCTCTCTGTGTTTACAGAGGAGCTGCCCCGCTTTGGTCGCGGATCCCACTTACCTGGGACTAACCCCGCTTTGGTCGCGGATCCCACTTACCTGGGACTAACCGGTGCACCACCCCTGACTGCTGAAAGTTCTGGTTCCCGGGTCTCGGCACCACTTGTCGCGACCCCTTGCCCGCAAGGAAGACGCAACACTCAGGAATCTTCTCTCAGTAGTTTATTCAGGTCCCTTGATATTTCTTATTCTTTCTTCTTCTCCTCTTCTCTCTCCCCCGGATGCCCTCCCAGCCTTAATAAAGCATCCCAAGCCCCAATACAAAGCTGCCGCGTGGAGCTTTCTCACAGGGTGGTGAAAATCATGTGCCAACTCTCTCAGATAAGGAGTTGTTTGTCACATACCACAGCGGAGCCAGCGCCATCTCGTAATGGCGACCATAGTCTGCAGAAACGGCAGAAGCGGCTCACCACAGTTGTTCATTATGGTTATAAAGGAAAAAAGCCAAATAAGTCATTATGGAGTGACGAGCCTAACGTGAGAAAGTGGGAAAGGGCCCAGTACAGAGGCTCTGGGCATCACTCACAGGAAGCACTGTCCTTTGCAGTGTGCCTGGTTCCCTCTCTGTCTCTGTCTCCCTCTGTGTGTCTCTGTGTCCCTGTCTCCCTTTGTCTCTGTCTCTCTCTGCCCACCCCACCCCCACTCACACACACAGAACATCAAGCCCATGCTATGTGGCAGGCACTGTGCTAGCTGAGGGGACAGGGTGAACTTTCTTGTGCTCCTCAAGTTTACCGTGCACATGAAGAAAGAAACCACTGACGGGACAATCACACAGCCCTCAGATGCAGCCACAACCACCGACCAGAGCCGCTGGTGCAGCCCCTCTCGTCACCCAGCCTCCTGTCTCTCTCGACCTTCAAGGAGGCCTGTCCAGGTGAAGGCCTGGAGTGAGTCGCGCTCTGTGGGAGGTCACAGAGGACACCTGCTGTCCACCTCTGAACTGTGCAGCTGGACTGAAGGTGGGGAACAGAAGTGGGAGGGAGAAACCCCAGCACTGTGCCCAGCCACCTGCTTCTCCCTGACTGGGCAGCCACTAGCCCACTGCTGTGTCAACTCCCCTCTGGCCCGTCACAGGGCATCAGAGACCCTGCCAGCTGGAAGCCTGGCTGCGCCCACAGCACCCCCTCACTCAGGGCTGCCACCTGACTGCAGCACACCCAGCCTCCCGCCTGCGCCTCAGAGCCCTGCACTGTCTGCGCCCCCTCAGGTTCCTGCTGGCTCCACCCTGCCCTTCCCCACTGCCGCCCAGCCCACCCCGGGTCCTCCTAGCTTTTCTACACACACACACACACACACACACACACGCCTGACAATAAAGGAAAACCCATTCAAATAAAATTGGACAAAAGATTCAATAAGACACTTAACCAAAGAAGATGCATGAATCGTCAATAAGCACATGAAGAGATTCTCAGCGTGCTTCATCAAAAAAGTTAAAATTAAAATTAAATAACGTCACGCCCCCCTTAGGGTGACTAAATTTTAAAAACTGATAACACCAAATGATGATAAGGAGGGGTTACAACTAGAACCCTCGCCCACTGCTGATGAAAACAAGAAGCGATATGCCGCTCTGGCAGAAAGCGTGGCACTGGCCTGTCGTGTTATTCGTGTTATCCCAAATTTCACTCAATGGTAGGAATTTACACAAGGAAAATGAAAACTATGTCCACACAGAACTCGTATACAAATGTGAACTCGTATACAAATGTTTATAGCAATAACTTTATTCACAATTGTCTGGAAACAACCAAAATGTCCATCAACAAGTAATAGACAAATACTTTAGGGTTTATCCATGCTAATACCTAGTTATAGAAGGAATAGCACTAAGCAGTAAAAAGTGGTGAAATAGTACTATACACAACAAAACAGGTGAAATCAAACATCATGCTGAGTAGCAGCACAGGGGCTAAGCACACACTGGGAAAGCACAGAAGGGAAACATTCAGATTCAGTAGAGGAGCATGCACAATTTTTCTATAAAATAGACATTAAATATTGAAATAGAAAACAATTAGAACCCAGAGGCTTTAAGATGTCAGTTACAAATGGAGACTAACAGCTGTGAGATTATTTATGTCGGTTTCTGCACCTCTTTGAATAAGTGTTTGGCCTTAGCATAACTGCTGAGCTCATCTTTCTATTTACACTGTAGGTTTAGTGCTATGCACATGACAAGACCTCAACAAATGCTTGTAGAATAAATAAAGCACCTTTGTCTCTATGTATATCAATGCTCATTTTTCATGATTAAACTCGAAGGTGATCAATTCCCAAATGATTGACTACTGTGTTTTCTCAAGAATTGTTATTTTATCATGGACACTTCAGGGGAAGAGTTCACAAATTTTGCTTTGCCAAGGTCCGTATAAAAACAACAATAAAAAGAACAGCATTTAATATTTTATACCAGCACATTGTCAATCTAGAATGAAAGCACTTGCAAAGTGGTTTTTTGAAGATGCCTGCCCATAATAATAAAGTGGTTGTTTACAGAGGAGTGGGCAGGGTGAAGGACCTCATAGGAGATGGGCAGTCATCTGAGAACCAGGAGTGGCAGGAGGGTGATCCCTTTCCCGGGCTGAGTGGGCAGAGGTGGGAATGTGCTATTAGTGCTACAGACAAGGATGGAGTAAATACACAATATTTTCAATGATTATTTAATATTTAATGGTTCATGGGCTGCCCAGTGTGGTATGTGGTATATAAGCTAAGTAAAACACGGGAGGATGGCCAAAAGCCAGGAGGGGAGAGTTGAACTATGACAATTTGAAGTTTTTGCACATATTAAGTGATATAAGATCACTTGAATACAAGCTAAATCAAGTGAAGGATAATACAGTAGAGACCCCCCAAACAACCACTAGAGTTATAGCCAATAAGTAGCAACCGAGATTATATTAAATCATTATTTTTAAATTCAATTAATCCAAGAGAAGGCAGAAAAAGATGAAAGAAAAAAAAACAGAGAGTCGTATGATAGATTTAAGTAACACTATATCAATAGTAACATTAAGTGTAAATGTCCTAAACACCACAATTGGAAAACAGAGATTGTCAGAGTGAATTGAAAAGCAAACTGTAACTATATTCTACCTATTTTAAACCCACATTAAAGGCAAAGTCAAATTAAGTTAAAAAGTAAAAAGGAATGAAAAAACATTAGGCTCACCCTAATCCAAAGAAAGCTGGAGTGGCTGTCTTCGTATCAAAGAGGATTTCAGAGGGATGAAGTGTCCAGTGATCAAGCAGATACACTGACGAATTTCAGGCACCTCGCAATGGCTTCAAAGGATTTCAAGATTAAACTGATATAATTGCAACCAATAGAGAAATCCACAGTAACAGCCAGAGATTTCAACACTCACATCTTATTAAGCTGGACCTTGGAGACAAATTTAATATGGACACAAACACTTAATTAACTTGACTTAACTGACATTTGTAGAATACATCCAAAACAGCAGAGAACACATTCTTCGAAGTGTAGACGGAACATTCTAGGTCATAAAACAAGCTCAACAAAAATAAACTGATTCAATTCTTACAGTGTATGCTCTCCAACAATCCTGGAACTAAATTAAAAGTCAGAACACAGATATCCACAGCTTCCTCACATGTTTGCATATCACATAAAACAATCGAAAACAACTCCTGGGGCAAAAGAGGACTAAGAAATTAGAACATATTTTGAGCTGAATGGAAAATAGAACACATGACTTAAATGAGTGAGTTCTCCCTTGAGTAAAATCAGTAGCCCTGGGTGCTTACGTTAGAAAAGAAAAAAGTTCTCAAACCAACAACATCAGTTAGCTTCCATCTTAAGAAACCAGAAGAGCAAAGAAAAACAAAAGTAAGTAAGACAAAGGAAGTATTTAAAAAGACCAATGTGGAAATGAACAGAATGGAAAACAAGCAAAAACATTAATGAAACCAAACTCTGCTTCTTTGAGAAGTTCCATAATATAAATGAACCTATTCAGGTTGATCAGAGAAAATAAAAACTACCACGTAAGGAATAAAAGAAATAACAGGAGAACAAATTCAACATGTTAAAAAAGACAATAAATGGGCCAGGCGGAGCCCCTGTAATCCCAGCGGCTTGGCTTGGGAGGCTGAAGCTGGAGGATCAGGAGTTCAAAGCCAGCCTCAGCAATGATAAGGCTCTAAGCAACTCAGTGAGACCCTGTCTCTAAATAAAGTATAAAATAGGGCTGGGGGGTGTGGCTCAATGGTCCAGGGCTCCTGAGTACAATCCCTGGTGGTGGTGGTAATAGTAGTAGTGATAGACCCAACCTGATCTTTTATTAAAATTGGGAGCCATCTTGCCACAAAGCCATGAAAAGATAATTTCAGCTTTACTATAAATTACTGCAAATTCTGAACCTGCTTGCAATGCCTGCCCGTGCCTTGAACTCACCCATGCCTGGCTCTCTGACCAGATAGCAGCCCTCTCTGAAACTTAGTGACACCTCATAAATATTGGCCTTCCCTGGCCAGACAACAACCCTCTCTGAGGCTCTAATGGTCCTCATAAATTCTGATGTTGGGGCCAGCAAAAAAAAAAATGTAAACTACCATTAGTGTGATGCTTGTTCTGTTATCTGTAACCCCCCTTTTGTGTAACTTTCTGGGCTATAAAGCTGGGCTGTAGGAAAGGTGGGGTTGCTGTCTTGTTCCCGCCGTTTTGGGAGGGAGAGGCAGCCCGGCCGGTCGAAATAATAAGCTTGCTTTAATTTGACTTTAATTGGAGTCAGTGGTCTTTTCTTGAGTCCTGGTCTAACAGTAGTAGTAGTAATAAAAATAAACTGTAACTTTGAACAATATAATGTCAATAGATCTGACAGCTTGGATGAAATGGACACATTTCTGCAAGAACATAATTACTTAATCTCTTTCAAGAAGATATTCACGGAGGTGGAGGGAACTCTATCTAATAAAGAAATTTTCATGTTTAAACCTTCTCTAAAGAAAATTCTAGGCCTAGATGGCGTCAGTGAAGACAAAATGTTCAAGAAAAAATATATGACGGATTCTTAGCAATTCTTCTAATTAAAGAGAAAACCGAGGGGGGAGGGTGGGACCAATCCTATGAACGACTTGCACTTAGACACACAGGTGTGCAGCTGCGACATCCTTTAGTGAAGAATTAGCTATTCTCACAGGTGAACTGGCCACAGTCAGAGACAGGTTTCAATTTCTTTTCAAATTTCTGCATGGAATCTCTGCGGGAAAACGAGTGCTCCTGACAGGCAGATGCTTTCCGGGGGAGGAATGTCACTTACACAGCTTCTGAGCTTCGGACCACAGCCCCAGAAGCAGGGGCGCGGGCGCTGGCCAGGGAGGAGTGCTTGGGTTTCCATGGCAACGCGTGGCTTTTCATTGTTTTTTACATAAGAAAACAGTTCGGAAGTTGGGACTCCGCCACTTTCTAAGCCTCATTTTTGCATAGGAGGAGGAGAAGCTGGGAGGGGCTCTTTGTTTGGAGGGAGTTTTTGTAAAACAGTTCTGGGAGGGACAGAAGCAGCCTCTCGCTAGAGTGCCCGGTGCAGATGGGGAGGTTGCAAAAGCTGGATGGAATCAGACGCCGAATCCGGCCTGGGCTGCGGATCCCTGATCCTGCACCAACCGCGGGAGGGAGAGATTCCCAAGCGGGCACAGCGCTTCTGCCACACGGTTACCCCAGAGGTGTAAGTCGGCGGCCTCGAGCGCGGTCTGTTAGTCAGTCAGCAACACCGTGAAGCCCGCTTCTACAGCTCTGGCTGCCTGTCGCGGTGAAGGAAGATCGCCCAGAGCAAGAACTTCACGGCGAACCCAAATCCAAATCTACGGCTTTCCTGCAACGCCAGGCCTGGGGCAGGCTGATCCAGGGCTACTGTGCCCACTCCGCAGCTTCCCGCAGTGGATGTGCTGCTATCCGACACGCCCCTCGGTCACAGACAGGCCGCAGTTGTCACACGCACTTGTCAAGACAAGCTAAAGGCCAGGGGACCATCTGGAGCCTTGGAGACCTTGTGACTTGCCCACGGAGACGCAGAAACGTGAACGCCACTGGCCCTGGCTCTGTTCTCACTGATGCACCAGCAGATGAAGGGATGCTGGCAACAGTGACTTCCTTCCTGCAGAGCCTGTCTCCCTTAGCCGTTGCCCTTTCATCACCCACCGGAGGAGGGGAGAACCCCAGGCCCCACGGCCACCTCCCCAGAAAGCTCTGAGCTGTGCTTTCAGAACACAGTGAACTCCTTGGCCATTTTTCTTTTGAAACCGCTTGTGAACGTCCTGTCTCTGCCCAAGCCTCCCCAGCCCCTCACTGTATGTCCCTGGCTCTTCTTTGCTGTTCTCTGAGGGGACCCTGTGGGCTGGCCCAGTGAACAGAGATCCAGCATTGAAACAGGCTGTGATCTTAAAACCCAAGACCCTAAAGTGACAGGATGGAGAAGTGTTGGGGTGAGGACAAGACAGTCAGACTGGACCGCAGCTTGTGAGATCACCGGCCAGAGCTCCCCTGGGTCAGCCCAGCATTCTGTGATTCTGAAATACTTCTGACTGTATTGGATTTGGGAGTGGCATCTTCTTTTTGGTGACAGCCAGCACATGTGTGCAACTGAGACCTTTTAGAGCTGTAAGAATATTCGTATTTGACCCATAAAATGGAGCTCTCGTGTTTAATGATTTAGAAGTGTACATCACTTAAATGTGATTTAAAAAAATTTAACAGATCATTCCCACTGCATCACTCCAAAGTATTAAAAAAAATCCTCTCCAATTACATTAATATAATTTAAATACAGGGTAAATTACAGAACATTTATACATGTGTACTTATTTGTGAGCATTATTAATAATGAGTATTTGATAAATACGTTAGGGACATCACATAAGGCGCCTGGAATACACCCTCCCCCACACAGAGTTTACAGTCCACCTGGAAAAGCAGAATCAGCATATAACACTGAATGATTCCAACTATGTTTCCATAGTGGCCTCTTTCACTTGGCAATGTGCATTTAAGAGTCCTCTGTGACTTTTTGTGGCTTAATAGTCCATTTCTCTTTTATTGCTGATAATACTCCATCGTATCCATTCACCGCAGTTCATGTGCTCCCCTACTGAAGGACATGTTGGTTTCTCATGAAGCACTGGCTCACCTCCCAGATCTACCCTCCTGGCTTCTCATTCTTCAGCCTAGCCAACTTGCTTCTTGTCTCTGAGCTCTGATGTCTGCCCACTTCTCTCCTGACAAGTCCTTCTCTTTCCCCCATTAGTGTCCCTGCACATTTCCCCCAAAGTCCATTCTTCAAAGACATTCATTCATTTTTTACTGAAAACTCAGCACAATTTCCAGCACTATGTTCAACCCCAAGGCTGCAAATGCCCAAAGCATACTGTTTGCCCATCCCAGAGACAGAACTTAGAGGACTCAATGGAGAGGTTTGGGACATTTTATTCCTCACACCTCCTAGGCAGGGCAGGCTGGCTTGTTATGGAGGGCCACCCCCCACCTACAAGCAGGGCAAGTCTGTGGGCCAGGCTACAGGCCCACTGCACAGCTGGAGTTGCTCAGATGTTTTCTGAGCAAGTTCTTTTACTGTACAACCAGAGGCACTCTGCTTTGATTCTCACAAAAGATGGGAGATGGAGAAGTGGCCACTTCCCTGTCCACTTCCTTCATTTCACATTCTGTGGAGTCCTTATCTCACCACATGCTTTCTTTCTTAGGTGCTGATCTATGTTTGACAGAACACCTATGCTAGATGTTGGGGTGATTTAAGGTACAAGACCCAAAAGATCAGCAATCCGCGGAGTTCCATTCCACTTACAAAGATCTTAAAAGCTCAGACATGAACTTTTCAGGTAACAAATAGACTATGATTATGATTGGATCAAATAGTTCCAGAGATTGTGTTTCCAGGCATATACAGTTAAATGCATTATCACTCAGGGCACTGAGCTAGGCATTTTACCTAAGGGGGTTGTCACTGAGGGTGTGCATGCTCCTAAGGTGTGAGGCTAAGGCCATTATTGCTAAAGGAGTTGATGACAAGGGCATTTGTTATCCAAGACCTTATTTTCAGGGTAACTGTTCCTAGGGCACTGTTGCTAAGGGCATTGCTTTGAGGGTCATTGTTACTAGGGGTGTTGATGTAAGGGACAGTGTTTTAAGGTCATTGTCACTAAGGAAATCTTAATATAGGCATTGTTGCTAAAGGATACAGCTGCTGAGGGCATTGAAGGTGGTGTATTTTGGTGAAATTATTGTTCCTAAAGGGATTTTTGCTAAGTACATTCTAAGGACCATCTCTAAGGGCATTGTTAGTAAAGGTGATGTTACTGAGGACCATCAGAGTATTGTTGCTAGGTACCCTGTTGCCAAGTACACTGTTGCTAAGGGTGTTATTCTGAAGGCTTTGTTGCCAAGGGCATTGATGCTAACAGCATTGTTTCTCGGCATCTTTGATGTTATGGTGTTAACTGTGATCCGTATGCTTTGGCTAAATGTAATTGTTGCCATGGGCTGTGGTAACTAAGGTGGTGGAGTGTATATGGGCCACTGTAGCCGAGGGTGATGTTTCCATGGACATGGGTGCTAGCAGTCATTGTGTCTAGGGAAATTATTTCTAAGTGTCATTCTTGGGGGCACTGCTGTTATGGGTGAAGCCACTGTTGCAAGGACATTTTTGTAAAGACACCATTGCTATTGGCAGGATTTCTAATGTTGGTGTTGTCACCAACACTGATCCTAAGGTGGTTGTCACTAGAAACCCAGTATAGGATAGTATCACTATTATTGCTGAGAGACTATCACATACTGTTGTTAAGGACACTCTCTAAGGGCATCATTTCCAAAGTGGTGTTGGCAAGGGACAGTTTTATTAAAGGCATGGTGACTATAGGAAGTGTTGTTGAGGGATTTTCTTCAAAGGGCATTGTTGATCAGGGGCCTTTAGCTACAGGCATTGCCGATAAAGTCCTTAATACTAAGGTATTGATGCTGGGGCATCAGAATCAAGGTTTTGTTTTTAAGGGTCATTGTTGCTACAGTTGTTGCTTCTTGTTAGAAATACTGGGTGCCACGAGGAATCAGACATACACTCAAAACTAGCCCAGCAAGGAAAATTTACTTCTACAGAAGGGTGTACTGTTGAACACAGCCAGACAAGCAAGCACATTGGGTGGGCCATCCACCTGTTTTCATCCCCAAAGCAGCACTGCCCCTCCTTGCTCTGATAGGAGGAGCTCAGAGTCAAAATCTAATTTGAAATTGGGGCGGGAAAAGGAAGGACCATAATTATGATTGGATCATTGAGAACACTATATACATTATGATTGGAAAACTGGAGGACAAATGTTGATTCTAGTTGGGGCTTGTGCCATACATAGGTATCAGGCTGGGCATTCTTGCCCATATGTGAACATATGTCATACACGCTGGGAATTCAAAATGGCTATATTTTAACCATATGGTTTTGTAACTTAAAACGGTTCCACCTAACCACACCCTGTGAAATTTACATTTTAGGTCTCAGTAAACATTCTATTGGGAAACTCAGACTACAGGTTTAACTTTGACAGAAAAGAATACGTTCATCTTACATTCTAAGGGCCAGGAATGCTGGTGCCAATGATCCTGCTGCTAAGGGGATGAACCCTACCAGCAATATTGTGAGAAGATTGTTGCAGAAGGTGTTATTGAGAAAAGTCATTGTTTCATGGGACATTATTGATAAAAATAACTTTTAAAAGAGCATTATTGCTAAGGGCATTGGCTAGAGGGTACTATTGCTAATGATAGGTTACACACAGACATGAGCGGTGAGAACATGAGGTTAAGGGACCAGTTCCATAAACAGGGCCCATTATGCTGACTCCCACATGCTTTCTTTTTTAAAAAGCCCTGCCTGGTTTAAGTCAATAGGCTATGTTACATTCTGCTGCAAATAACCTATTATCTGCAGAAGAAATGCAGATAATAACTGCTAATAAGAACCCAACTTAACCTGGAGGAAGAGGGGAATTTTGTGACCCTTACACAGACCTGGTTCCAGAACACAGGGAAATAAGTATAATTCCCCCAAACATAAGAACAGGTTCCAATTAGAACTGGTCAGCATGGGCCAAAGTGACCTAGAGTTGCCCTGGAATTTTATCATGCACAGTTGGGGACTTGAAAGTTTAATGTCACCCTGCTGTTGTCTGCCAAAAGTCAAGAAGCAGATCTGGGCAGGATTCTCTGGAAACTTCCCTGAGACCTTCAATAAAACTGAAGGACAGGAAGGGCACACCATCCTTCTCTTCTCTGAAAAGACCCACTCTCTCCCTTGAAAGTGTCCCCCTTTCCCTTTTCCTATTTATTCTAAGTAATCTCATACCTAATTCTCTGAGTGACATGTCTGAAATTTTTCTGGCACAATCACAAAAAGCAGTGAAGAAGGACCGTTGGCTAAGAAAATCGGTGTTAGCACTAGCAGGATGAGGCTTAGGATGTTTTTACTTAGGGCGTTGTTAAAGGTGTTGTCTCTAAGGTTTATTATTTAGGGCAGTTTTCTAATGGCCCTGATGTCAAGGGTGTGACTCCAAGACCCTTGTGGCTGAGTTCACTGATATCAAGTATCTGTTGCCAGGACATTATTACTGCACAATGTGTGCCATTACCAGCAACATCACCATGGGGGCATCTTGTCAAGTGGTTGACACTAAGGCTGTTTTGACTAACATGCTGCTGGCATGGGTGCCGTGGCTAAGAATGTCCTTTTTCACTAAGGATATTGCCACCAAAGGCTTTATTTCTAAGTTTGTTGTTGATTTGGCATGGTGTTAGAGTCATTCTTTCTAGAAGTTTTTGCTACGACATACTGTCCAAAGGACCACAGTTTCAAAAGGCATGGTTTGGACATTTCCAAAGGATCAAGGCAATTTGTGGAGCTAAATGGCACAGCCTTGTTGCCAAGGGCATTGTTGATATGAGAATTCTGATGGTGAAGGTCAATGTTGCAACTGGCACAATCCCAGGGGCCTTGTTGCTACAGGCAACACATTCAGGCTGTTGTTCCTCAGAGCTCTGTCAGTCAGGCCCGTTGTTCCTAAGCACCATTGATGCTAAGAGTACGGTTAAGAGTGATGTTTCTATGAATATTAACCCTGGGGCCATTGTTTCTCAGGGCTGCTTTTATCAAGGGTTCTATTCAAAGGAGGATTTCTAGGAGGACATTATTGGTAAAGTGTTTACTATTTGTCACTGTTATTAAGGGTGTTGAGGCCAAGGGCTACGGCTGTAAATATTACTATTACTGAAGGAACCACTGAGTCCTGATGTCAGTGTTGTTGATAAGGACATTTTTGTGACTGACACTTTTAGCCCACTCAGTCTCTTGGTTAAGAGAATCAGTGCTCACGATGCTGTCTCCTGAAGCATTATTTCTGATGGCACTGATGCTAAAGAATTTGTTGCTAAGGGCAATTATTAGTCAGAGGCATTATTAAAATAGAATTGTTTTTTCTAAAGGCATTGATGCTAAGGGTGGTGTTCTTAAGAATGTCTTTGTTAAGGGAATTACTGGTAAAGGAATTATTGCTAAGGCCACCTTTTCTCAGTGGGTTGATGCTAATATGTCCACACCTTGAAACTGCTAACTCACTTTCCTTTGCCTCCTCACCTCCCCAGGCCATATTCCAATTCTTTCAGGCTCTCTGATAGCCCAGTAAAGGTCTTATTAGAATAGCTGATAGAGTGACAGAGGCTTCTATCAGAAAACAAGAGTGTCCAGCCGAGGTGCCAACCCATTCTAAGCTCAGGGTGGATGGCAGGCCTGACAGGAAGCTCAGGTTTAAACTGAGACCTCTTAAACTCCTGGGCTTAAAACTGGCTGAGTAAGCAGGCATGGTGGTGTGTGCCTATTCTCCCAGCTCCCTGCGAGGCTGAAGCAGGAGGATTTCTGGAGCCCCAGATGAGAGGCCAACCTGGGCAACAGGCCTTGGAGCCATGTTCACAGATAACATGAAATACCTCACAACTCAATTTGCTCTATCTATTCAATGTCTTTTCACTTAAAATATGCACAGGGTCAAGTGAGGACACTGACAAATAGATTTTCATATTTCTGGGAAAGAGAGGAAAAATAACACCTCATAAAATATCTAAAGAAGAAAAAATTCATTAGGAGGAGTGCTTTCCTAACAGCCAAGTCTTAGAAAGCTTCAATCATCCAGGCAGGGTGGTGGGGGTATGGTGAGGGACAAATAGCTCATAGCAAAACAGGGACCCCATAATCATGCTTAGCATTCATAGCCATGTTTGTTTATGGGTGTGTGTGCACATGTCAAAGGGGAGAGAAGGGATCATTTAATTTAGGATAAACAAACCTGATAAGTAATTTATAAAGAAAGTGACTGTTCAATTTTAAAATATTAATAATAAATTGTTCAATAGCAACATGAAATTCTGTGAACACAGGGGTCAATTTGATCAAAGATTAAAAAACATTTGGAGTGCTGGGACTGTGACTCAGAGGTAGAGAGCTTACCTAGCACATGCGAGGCCCTGGGTTTGATCCTCAGCACCACATTAAAAAATAAATAAAACAAAGGGTCCAACTACAACTAAAAAATAAATATTAAAAAAAGAAACATTTGGAGCCTCCACTCAATAAAGTAAAAAATTTAACCTACCCTGGAGGATGGAGATGAATACAATGGTTTAACCATTTTAAAGGTGAGTTTTTCATGATGCAGAGAAGGAAAAGCAAATAGATGGAGACATACTACACATATCAACAGACAGAGCCAAAATCACTAAAGATGTCAATTCTATCCAAATGGCCAGTATGATTCCAGCCAAAACCTCAATGAGATTTCCTGAGAACCTTCATGAACTGATGTACAATGTATATGAAAAACAAAGCCTCCCCTACCCCACACCAAACAAAATCACAGAGACACTCTTTGTGCAATGACATATGGGAACTTACGAACTGGCTCTTAAACCTTATGATGAAGACAAATTACTTAAGGCAGTTTTGCAGTGTCAGGTAGAGACAAACCCTCTGTAATGGTTCATTTGAATTGTGAACTTGACTGGATTAAGAGATGCCAAGGTTTAAGAAGATTTTGTGTGTGGCAATGAGGGTGTGCTGAGGAATGATTGGCATGTGGGATAGCCAACTGAAATGAAGACCCTCCCTAAGTATGGGCAGCACTGACCAATAGGATGGTGGCTTGCATGAAATATAAATTGGAAGAACAGCCATAGATACAAGCTTGATTCTTCTTGAAGGGGTTCTTGATTGCTTCTGTGATCATCTGAGGATATTGGATTCTGGCTTTTTTATTCTTCCAAAGCGGACTCTGCCAGTGATTCTCCAGAAGCCTTTGGTCTCAGACTAGGGGAATACCATTGATCTCTCTTGTTCTGGGGCTTCAACCTCTTGGACTGCTCAGCTACTGGTTCCTCCAGCTCTCCAGTCTGCAGATGGCCACTGTGGAGTATCTAGCTTCTGGTCATAAGCCAACCTAGTAAGTCCCCCTTTTATAATTGTACTTCTTCTTGATTCTGTTCCTCTAACGAACCTTGACTAATACACTATCTAATGAAACTGAAGAGGGAAATGGGAATGGATACCTCTGAGACAGGTGACATGACTAAAATAGCTAAACCATTCAGATATCCACATGGAAACACTGCGGATCTTCATCCATCATAAAAATAAATCCATCTCGGTGGGATTAAAGACTTCCACGTGCAGCACAAACATTTCAGTCATCTTGCAAAAGGAATAAGATAATTTACTCAGGAATACAAGGAAACGCTGTAGGAAAAGGAATAGAGCCAGCACAATTCAAGGTTCAAGTAAAATTTGCATTATCAGGGCTGGGGTTGTGGCTCAGCAGTGGAGCACTGGCCTCGCACATTTGAGACCCTGGGTTCGATCCTCAGCACCACATAAAAATAAATAAGTGAAATAAAGGTATTGTGTCCAACCACAACTAAAAAATAAATATTAAAAAAGTTTGCATTATCAGTTTTAGTCCAGGTCTTAAAGAAGATTTCTGAGGATTTCTGTCACAAGCCCATCAATCTCCCTGCATAGTTTCATAGCTTAAGATCCTTAATAGTCACAGGAAGAGGCTGTTAAATCTAAGCTGTCTTTAGATTATCTATGCATTTTGGAGAATGCATCAGTATTTAAGAGGCCACCTCATGTGTTCCTCAATCTCTTAATCTGTGCTAGGGGGAATCCGCAACTCCCCCATGGTCCTGTGTGGTAGGCCAGGTACTGCCTTGGAGGAAGAAGCAGCTGGCAAAGTGCTCATACCTGCAGGGTTTCATGCTCCACGGGTTGTTCTTCCTACAGCACTGTCCTGCCACTCCAGTCAAGGTTAGTGTTCCTGGTTCACTTCTGAAACCAAAGAACAAAAGAAAAGGGAAGGAAAGGCAATCGTTGTTTACACAGAAATTAAAAAGAGAAATTGTTTTTAAGAAGAATGACCTTTCATTTTATTTCTTCAGTTCAGCTGAACTCAACAGATCTGAGGGCCAATGTTGCTAACACAGGTGTGACTGCCACCCTCCCCTGTCTGTGCATGAAGTGCTAGAAAAGGAATTAACAGTGGGAGTTCAGTGAGCACCGTCAGTCTCGTTGCCAAAGAGAAGGGAGGTGGAACTGGTTATAATAACCATATTCAAGGAGTGCAGTGTGATAATGCCTGACATGTATATAAACATCAGAGCCATGCTAAATATTAAGATTTTAAATTTTTCTATCAGCCCAAAATATTCCTGTTGCCCCTTGGGCATCCATTTCTTCCTCTCCTTCCCACTGAACCAGATAATCTGCGATCTGCTTTTGGTCATATAGATCAGTTTGCTTTCTCTGGTATTCTATATAAATGACATCAGTATGTACTCTAGTGTGGCTGGTTTCTCTCACTGTTATTTTTTAGGATTCATCTTGCTGTAATCTGTATCTTGGTCTCACCCATACTGAAGTATTACAAATTTTATAGTATACAACAATTATACATTCACCATTTGCCTTGGTTCCAGGTTTTGCTTTTAGAAATAAAGTGGCTGTAAACATTGAAGTACACCTCTCTGTATATAAGCTCTGTTTTCTCTTGGGTAAATATCTAGGAATAGAATTTCTGGAACAAATGGCAGGCATGTTTATCTTTTTGAAAAATTGCCAAGGTATTTTCCAAAGTGGCTATACACTACCATTTTAAACAGTCACCAATAATGTATGGGAATTCCACTTCCTGTACATTTTGTCAACACTACATACAGTCATTCATTTTTAATTCTTGACATTCAGATGGGTGTGTGGTGATGGCCAGGTGCTTTGGGCTTGGATTTCCATAATGGCTACTAACATTCACATGCATTTTTCACATTCTTATTTGTTATGTATAAAACTTTGGTGACGCAAATTTAAATGGGGATGTTTGTTTTATTATTTACTTTGAGGATCTTTTATATATTCTGAATACAAGTTCTTCATCAGACAAAAACTTTGCAACTGTAATCTATAGTATAATTCAAATTATACTATAGAGCTACAGTAACAAAAACAGCATGGTACTGGCATTAAAAACAAACATGCAGACCAATGGAATGGAACAGAAGACAGAGATAAACCTACACAGAAATTATGCAATGCTAGAAGAAAACAGTGTCAAAACTCCAACACACAGGTGCAGATATAGACTTCCTTAATAAGATTCCTAAAGCTCAGGAAATAAACCAAGAATTAATAAGTGGATGGTATCAAATTAAAAGCTTCTGCACAGGAAAAATAAAAATTAAGAGTGTGAAGAGAGGGGCTGGGGATGTGGCTCAAGCGGTAGCACGCTCGCCTGGCATGTGCCGGGCGCTGAGTTCGATCCTCAGCACCACATAAAAATAAAGATGTTGTGTCCACCGAAAATTAAAAAATAAATATTTAAAAAAATTCTCTCTCTCTCTCTCTCTCTCTCTCTCTCTCTCTCTCTCTCTCTTAAAAAAAAGAGTGTGAAGAGAGAGCCTACAGAATGGGAGAATATCTTTGAAAACTACTCTGGGACACAGGATTAATATCCAGAATATATAAACAACTCAAAAAAAAAAAAAAAAAAAACTTAACACCAAAAAAATCCCAAATAACTCAATCAATAAATGGACAAATGAACTAAAAAGATATTTTTCAAAAGAACTACAAGTGGCCAATAAATATATGAAAAAGTATTCCACATCTTTAGCAATCAGGAAAACGAAAATCAAAACTACACTGGCATTTCATCTCGCCTCAGTTTAAATGGCACCCATTAAGAATACAAAAAATGAGCCTGGTGTGGTGGCACATGCCTGTGATCCCAGGGACTCAGGAAACTGAGACAGGAGGACTGCAAATTCAAGGCCAGCTTCAGCAATTTAGCAAGGCCCTAAGCAACTTAGTGAGACCCTGTCTCAAAAATTAAAAATAAAAATGTCTGGGAATGTGGCTCAGTGGTTAAGTGTTCATGGGTTCAATTCCCAGTACCAAAAAAAAAAAAAAAAAAACTAAAAATAAATGCTGGTGAGGATGGGGGGTGGGTGGAAGGAGACTTATATACTGTTGGTGGGATTGTAAATTAGTATAACCAATATGTAACTCAATATGGAGTTTCCTCAAAAGATTAGGAATGGACCCACCATATGACCCAGCTATACCACTTCTTGGTATATATAGGAAAAAATCAAAGTCACTATACTAGAGCAATGCATGCATACCCGTGTCCATAGCAGCTTACTTCACAATAGCCAAGTTGTGGAACCAGCCAAGGTGCCAAACAATGGATGAGCGAATAAAGAAAATGTGGTCTACATTCACAGTGGAGTTTCATGCAGCCATTAAAAATGAGATTATGTCACTTGCAGGTAAATGAATGGAACTGGGGGATACTGTGTTAAGTGAAATAAGCCAGTTTCAAGAAGTCCAGGGTAATATTTTATCTCTCATATGTGGAAGCTAGAGAGAAAAGAGTGAAAATAAAGACCAGTAGAGTAGAGAATGGAAATGGTGGGAGAGGAGGGAGGATACATGGGCAATGAAAGTGATCAAATTATATTATGTGCATATACAAATATATCACAATGAATCCCACTATTTTGTATATCTATAATGCATCATTAAAAAGGAAAAAATAATACAAATAAAATATAGTTCAAAGTAAGGATCAAAGTTGAAAATAAGTTTTCCATATATAAGCAGTTGATTTCTGGAATTCATAAAGTTCTGTTGTTCTATCCGTCATCTTCATACCAATACAAAATTGTCTTGAAGCAGCCTCAAAATTAGTCTGTGCTACTCCTCCAACTTTTTCATTTTGTAACATTGCAAAGTGGATTCAACCATTCTAGGTCCTTTGTATAGCTATATGAATTTTAATATCAACTTATAATTTCTATAAAAAGGTCCCTGAGATGCCCTGAATAGGGTAGAATATACAGATTAATTTGAAATTTGACATATTAACAGCCCTTTGACCAAGCATATCTCAATTTTTAAATTTATTTTAAAATTACTTTCAGCATTTTTCTGTAGTTTTCAACAGAAAATATTTTACAATGTTTTTGTGGGGTTTTTTTTTCCTAAGATTTATCTTTAAGTATATGCTTTTCTATCTAGCTACAGTGGTACATACCTGTATTCCCAGCTGAGACAGGATGATCCCAAGTTCAAAGCCAGCCTCAGCCACTTAGCAAGACCCTGTGACCAAAATAAAAAATAGAAAGTGCAGGATACAGTGCTGCACCCCTGTAATCCCAGAAACTTGGGAGGCTGAGGCAGGAGGATCGCAAGTTCAAAGCAAGCCTTGTCAACTTAGCAAGATTCTAAGAAATTTAGCAAGACTCTGTCTCAAAATAAAAAATAAAAAGGACTGAGGGACTTTGGAAGATGGCGGCGAGGGGAGTGCATTGCCCCCGTGTGCTGCTTCACTGTGTGGGAGTATGACAAGTCAGGACGGCTAAAGGCTATCTTGTTAGGAATTTCCAACAATAGTGGGGTGCTCCGGAACCTGGAGGAAGGATTTCCATTGCACGAGGATCGGCTACGGGGACTCAAACGCGAGAGGTTTGTCGCACGGAGGGTAACACTGCTTATTCAGCAAATCGCCCCGCGGCTAGAGTCTGCAGCGCGCGCTGGGAAACGAGGAGATAGCGACGCAGGGATACAGCGCTGCAGTTTCTGCCAGCCGTGCAAGCACCATACTCAGGGCTGAATTCTGGGTTCGAGACGGGGGAAGGAAGCGGTCCATCTCGGTTCTCCACACCGGTCAGACCACAGAGGAGGCCAGCAGCCACCATGTTGGAAAGCTGACGTCACCATCCCTGCTTTCGACTGACCGCAGCTCATTCAGCCATAGAACAGGTAATTTCAGGCTGCCATTTGCCTGCGGCTTGCAGACAGATTGCTAGGGTTCAGTGCCTGGGGGCTTCTTAGAACCTGATCTTATCGGAGCGAACACCGAGCGCGGGGCGGCCGAGTTCTGGCTCCCGGAACCGCCCTGGCCCAGGGCTGGGGAGCCTGCGGAGGCTGCTTCTTGGACCCTGCTCCTATCAGAGCATACACCAAGCACTAAGCGGCCGAATTCCGGCTCCCGGAACTGAGCCCGTGGGGACTGCTTCTTGGAGCCTACTCTTATAGGAGCTTACACCGAGCACGGAGCGGCCGATTTCTGGCTCCCGGAACTGCCCTGGCCCGGGGCTAGGAGCCCACGGAAACTGCTTCTCGGTCCGGGTCCTGCTGAGGGCCGGTCAGGACTCACCCGTTGCTTTGGTTGCCTGGCAAGGGGAACGAAATGCTGCCATTCGCATAGGATACCAACATGGCAGAGATCTGATGTCATCAGAAAGCGGCGGAGGAGAGAACTTCATCAATACCGGCGGCGACAGAAACAGTTGGTCTCCTGGTAGGGGGGGTGAGGAACAGACACCCGAGTCTCCTCAATTTGTCGTCGAGCCAGAGGGGAGGAGCCGGGCCGCCGCCAGCGCCTGGAGCAGGCCCAGCGGCTCACCAGCGTGGTGACCGCGTGACCCCAATTGGAGAGGGGGCGGAGCGGAGCCGCCACCCGCACCCGCAAGGTGAGCAGACCCGCGACCCAGTGGTACATGGGCGTGGTAGGAGGGGCAGGGCAGAGCCGCTGCCCGCGCTTGCAAGGTAAACAGACCTGTGACAGACTGGCGGGTCAGGCCCAGTGGCCTGCCAGTGTGGTACACACGTCACCCCAACTGGAGTAGGGGCAGAGCAGATCCTTCTCCCATGCCCGGATCAGGCCCTGCCAGTGTGGTGGCCACGTGACCCCAATTGTAGTGGGGGCGGAGCGGAACCGCCACCCGTGCCCACAGGGTGAGCAGACCTGTGACCAACCTGGAGATCAGGCCCAGGGGTCCGCAGGCGTGGTAGGAGGGGCAGGGCAGATCTGCCGCCCGCGCCTCCAAGGTAGGCAGACCTGCGACAGACCGGCGGATCAGGCCCAGGAGCCTGCAGACGTGGTACACACACCACCCTAATTGGAGTAGGGGCAGAGCAGAGTCGCTGCCCGTGCCAGGAACAGGCCCAGCGACCTGCAGGCGGGTAGTCACGACACCCCAATTGGAGTAGGGGCAGAGCAGAGCCGCCACCCGTGCCCAAAAGGTGGGCAGATCTGCGACCGACCAGCGGGACAGGCCCAGTGGCCTGCCAGTACGACAGACACGTCACCCCACTTGGAGTAGGGGCAGAGTAGAGCCGCCGCCCGCACCTGCAGGGTAGGCAAACCTGCAACCGACTGGCGGATCAGGCCCGGCGGCCTGCCGGTGTGGTACACTCGTCACCCCAATTGGAGTAGGGGCAGAACAGAGCCGCCGCCAGTGCCCAGAACAGACCCAGTGACCTGCCAGCGTGGTAGCCACGACACCCCAATTGGAATAAGGAGAGAGCAGAGCCGCCGCCCACGCCTGCAGGAAAGATACGCAAGCAGTATGAAAAGACAAGGAAAGAAAGGACCACAAGCAATGCAGGTCAACGCAACTTTAGAAGAGGTAACAGCTGCAGCAGATGGAATGTCAGATAAAGAATTCAGGATATACATGCTTCAGATGATCTGGAGTATCAAGGAAGACATTAAACAGCAAAATCAGACAATGAAAGATCACTTCGACAGTGAATTACACAAACAAATCCAGGAAGCAAAGGATCAACTATACAGGGAGATAGAGGTTATAAAAAACAAACAAACAGAAATCCTAGAAATGCAGGAAGCAATAAACCAACTTAAAAACTCAATGGAGAATACTACCAGCAGAGTAGAACACTTAGAAGATAGAACATCAGACAATGAAGACAAAGTATTTCAACTGGAAAAGAACATAGACAGCTCAGCAAGACTGTTAAGAAACCATGAGCAGAACATCCAAGAAATATGGGATAACATTAAGAGACCAAATTTAAGAGTCATTGGGATACAGGAAGGTACAGAGCTCCAAACCAAAGGATTGAGCATTCTATTCAATGAAATAATACGAGAAAACTTCCCAGACTTGAAGAATGAGACAGAATCCCAAATCCTAGAAGCCTACAGGATGCCGAATGTGCAAAATCATAAGAGATCCACACCTAGACACATTATAATGAAGATGCCCAACATACAGAATAAGGAGAGAATTTTAAAAGCTACAAGAGAAAGGAAGCAGATTACATTTAGGGGTAAGCCAATCAGGATAACAGCTGATCTTTCAACACAGACTCTGAAAGCTAGAAGATCCTGGAATAACATATTTCAAACACTGAAAGAAAATGGGTTCCAACCAAGAATTGTGTATCCAGCGAAATTAAGCTTCAGGATGGAAGATGAAATTAAAACCTTCCACGATAAACAAAAGTTAAAAGAATTTGCAGCTAGAAAACCATCTCTTCAAAACATCCTCGCCAAAACATTACAGGAAGAGGAAATGGAAAATAACAATGAAAATCAACAGTGGGAGGTAGGACAGTAAAGGGGGGGAAAATAATCAAAGAGGAAAACAAACCATGTTTAGTAACAGAAATAAACAAATATGGCTGGAAGAACAACCCATATCTCAATAATAACCCTAAATGTTAATGGCTTAAACTCACCAATTAAGAGACACAGGCTAGTAGAATGGATCACAAAACAAGATCCAACACTATGCTGCCTACAGGAGACGCATTTGATAGGAAAAGACATACATAGGCTGAAGGTGAAAGGTTGGGAAAAATCATATCACTCATATGGACTTCGGAAACAAGCAGGAGTGTCCATACTCATATCAAATAAAATAGATTTCAAGCCAAAGTTAATCAAAAGGGATAAAGAGGGACACTACATACTGCTCAAGGGAACCATTCACCAACAAGACATAACAATCATAAATATTTATGCCCCAAACAATGGTGCAGCTATGTTCGTCAAACAAACTCTTCTCAAGTTCAAGAGTCTAATAGACCACCATACCATAATCATGGGAGAGTTCAACACACCTCTCTCGCCACTGGACAGATCTTCCAAACAAAAGTTGAATAAGGAAACTATAGAACTCAATAACACTATTAATAACCTAGACCTAATTGACATATATAGAGTATACCACCCAACATCAAGCAGTTACACTTTTTTCTCAGCAGCACATGGATCCTTCTCAAAAATAGATCATATATTATGTCACAGGGCAACTCTTAGACAATATAAAGGAGTAGAGATAATACCATGCATCTTATCTGATCATAATGGAATGAAACTGAAAATCAACGATAAAAGAAGGAAGGAAAAAGCATACATCACTTGGAGAATGAACAATAGGTTACTGAATGATCAATGGGTTATAGAAGACATCAAGGAGGAAATTAAAAAATTCTTAGAGATAAATGAAAACACAGACACAACATATTGGAATCTATGGGACACATTGAAAGCAGTTCTAAGAGGAAAATTCATTCTTGGAGTTCATTCCTTAAAAAAAGAAAAAACCAACAAATAAATGATCTCATTCTTCATCTCAAAATACTTGAAAAAGAAGAGCAAAACAACAGCAAAAGAAGTAGAAGGCAAGAAATAATTAAAATCAGAGCTGAAATTAATGAAATCGAAACAAAAGAAACAATTGAAAAAATTGACAAAACTAAAAGTTGGTTCTTTGAAAAAATAAGCAAAATCGACAGACCCTTAGCGATGCTAGCGAAGAGAAGAAGAAAGAGAACTCAAATTACTAGCATACGGGATGAAAAAGGCAATATCACAACAGACACTTCAGAAATACAGAAGATAATCAAAAACTATTTTGAATCCTTATACTCCAATAAATTAGAAGATAGTGAAGGCATCGATAAATTTCTTAAGTCATATGATCTGCCCAGATTGAGTCAGGAGGATATAGACAACCTAAACAGACCAATATCAATTGAGGAAATAGAAGAAACCATCAAAAGACTACCAACTAAGAAAAGCCCAGGACCGGATGGGTATACAGCAGAATTTTACAAAACCTTTAAAGAAGAACTAATACCAATACTTTTCAAGCTACTTCAGGAAATAGAAAAAGAGGGAGAACTTCCAAATTCATTCTATGAGGCCAACATCACCCTGATACCTAAACCAGACAAAGACACTTCAAAGAAAGAAAACTACAGACCAATATCTCTAATGAACCTAGATGCAAAAATCCTCAATAAAATTCTGGCGAATCGGATACAAAAACATATCAAAAAAATTGTGCACCATGATCAAGTAGGATTCATCCCTGGGATGCAAGGCTGGTTCAATATATGGAAATCAATAAATGTTATTCACCACATCAACAGACTTAAAAATAAGAACCATATGATCATCTCGATAGATGCGGAAAAAGCATTCGACAAAGTACAGCATCCCTTTATGTTCAAAACTCTAGAAAAACTAGGGATAACAGGAACATACCTCAATATTGTAAAAGCAATCTATGCTAAGCCTCAGGCTAGCATCATTCTGAATGGAGAAAAACTGAAGGCACAGTCTGGCTGGGCAGAATCAGAAGCCACTTGTCAAAAGAAACTAACTTTATTTTTAGAACCAAACACGCCAAACAAAACAGCCTCTCAGGAAAAATCCTCAGAGCCTCAACTGCCACCACCGGCTTTCCACAAGCCTCTCTCTCCCCCCCACAAGTTTCTTTTTTCCTCCCACAATCCACCTGCTCTTGAGGCCGATTGGCTGGGTCATGTGGGCAGAGCCAAAAAAGTCCCCCAATGAGCAGCTCCGTGGTCTGAAAGGGCAGGGAAACAGTCCAATGAGCATCACCGCAGAGGAGCCAATCAGCTAGATGTTGCTGGGGCCGAGGAGCCAATCAGCTAGATGTTGCTGGGGCCGCTGTGAGCCAATCATCAGCCAGCAGCTGGTGCTGGCAGCTGGAAGTTTGCTGGGGCCCCTTCGGCTGTGGCTCTGAACATCTCCCCCTCTCTGTTTAAACAACAAGCATGTGGCTTAGGGACCGTGTCTGTTAGGCAGTCCAATTCAACATATGGTCCTTACCCGTCATCGGATGAACTGACCTCTAGGCGTCAGCCTCCTGTCTTAGGTTGTTACCACTGCAATTTGATCATACCCGTCACTGACTACCGGTCCAGCATACAGCTATACTTGTGGATAGGCCTTTGCACCAGTGGGGGGGTGAGGTTCTTTGCCTCACCTCTGTTGGCCCCCAAATTTTAGACCATCACTAGTAGAGGAGGATGCAAAATGCCATGACATTAAGCCAATTGAGGGCTCCTTTGAAAAATTGTACCACCGGTGACATCATCAGCAAAAATACCCCAACACTACCACAAGTCGCTGCACCAACAGATAGTTCACAATGCATACAGGTGAGCTCACAATGTGTCCAGGCAAGTTCTGCAAGCAGTTCAGTGATGGCTATTGTAGAAGCTGTAGATTGGTTTTATCTTTGACTTCACCAGCACTGGGATGAAGATAGGAATTCTGGCAATAATGGCTAAAGAAAAATTATGTAACATTACAGAAGGCACTAAAAGAAAACAATTTTCTTAACAATTTACATTGTCTTCACCGGCACTGGGATGAAGATAGGAATTCTGGCAATAATGGCTAAAGAAAAAATTATGTAACATTACAGAAGGCACTAAAAGAAAACAATTTTCTTAACAATTTACATTATCTTTAAGAGAATTATTAAATATAATGAAAAGGAAAGGTGAAAGTAAACAAACAGATCTGTTAACCTTCTTTTTTGTTTACATATTAAAACAATCCTCAACAGTTGTTTACCCAATTTAAATTAAACCATATAAATCACGTGAAAAAAAAAATTTGGATCCATTTTATCATGAGCGCTCATCATATATGATATATGGACATACGTACATTCAAACATATAACACAAAACACAAGTGTGCACACATAATATAATACATACAACACATAACATTATAGTAAAGGCCTTATAACTTTTTACAGGTGAAATCTCCATTGCAATGTTTAAAAACTCTATAGTCAAAAAATAGAACTGATCAGCAAAACATTAACCTAGGTCTGTATGAGCTCAAAAAACAAAATAGAACTTCATGATATGGCAAAAGGCAATAATAAAATAGATATTGAAAAAAGCATCCTGGTTCTGTTGCAGATGTAAGAATAGCCAAACTGGAGTTTTGGATATCAGTTGTTATGGATTTGAGCCAAATCATCTTCTTTTTGGTCTGTAGAAATCGCTTTAGTTAATCTTTCTGGAATCCAAATCGGCTGCTGTTCTCCCTGTGGAAACACATAAATAGACCCCCGACTCCAGACAATCACTGGGTCAGGACCTTGGTTAATCTCTCTGGAATCCAAATCGGCTGCTGTTCTCCCTGTGGAAACACACAAACAGACCCCCGACTCCAGACAATTACTGGGTCAGGACCTTTCCATTGTCCTGTTAGAATATCCTTCCAAAGTACCTTGGGCTTATGTACATTTTTTGGACACATATGCCTTTCCGCAGCACTAAGTCCTGATGAATCCAAATTTAAAAAGTTTAGAGTAAAAAGGGTTATTTTAAGTTTATCTTTGGGGAATATATACCCCTTCCCAATTCCTTCTTTTTGCTTTAATAAGTACATTTTAATAGTTTGATGAGCTCTTTCAACTATGCCTTGTCCCTGTGGATTGTATGGGATTCCTGTTATATGAGTAATGCCAAATGTTGAGCAAAATTGTTTAAAAGAGGTAGAAGTATAACCAGGGGCATTATCTGTTTTTAACTGTTTTGGAACACCCACAGTGGCAAAATTTTGTAAGCAGTGAGCTATAACATCTTTAGTTTTTTCTCTGGCATGAAGGGAGCCCATCAAAAATCCAGAAGAAGTATCAACTGTAACATGCAAATATTTTAATTTTCCAAATTCTGGCAAGTGTGTGACGTCCATCTGCCAAATATGGTTAGGTATCAATCCTCTAGGATTGACTCCAAGATTAACTTGTGGTAAAAAGGTCACACAATTTTGACATTGTTTTATTATTTGTCTAGCTTGTTCCTTAGTTATTTTAAAACGCTTTTGTAAAGTATTAGCATTGACATGGAACTTTTTATGAAAATTTATAGCTTCTTCTAGTGTAGAGAAAATATGTATGTCATGTGTAGTTTTATCTGCTAAATCATTGCCCAAACTAAGGGCTCCAGGCAATCCTGTATGTGCCCTGATATGTCCTATAAAGAATGGATCTTTTCTCTCCCAGATTAGACTTTGTATAGTGGAAAGCAAAGAGAAAACAGTAGAAGAAGGGGAAATCCTACCAGCATCTTCAAGAGATACTATAGCATTAACTACATACTGACTATCAGAAAATAAATTAAATACAGAATCTTTAAACATCACAAAAGCTTGTAAAACTGCATTAAGCTCTACCTTTTGAGCTGATTGTTTGGGTACTAAAAATGTAAAAGTTTGATCAGGGGTAACTACTGCTGCTGTACCATTATTTGACCCATCAGTGAATATATTTGGAGCATTCATGATAGGTGTTTTTCTTGTCATTTTTGGAAAAATTACAGGATGCAATGACCAAAAAGACAATAAAGGATTAGATGGTAAGTGGTTATCAAATGAAACATTAGATTTGCACATGATTATTGCCCAAGTATTTAACTCATTAGCTAACTCATCAATTTGATTCATAGTATATGGAGTAATAATTTTATTGGGAGAAATTCCAAACACTCCCTTTGCTGCTTTTATTCCTTTGAGTATTAATTGTCCTACAGCCTCAGGATACCTAGTAAGAATAGTGTTAGGAGAATAAGATAAATGTATCCATAATAATGGACCTTCTTGCCAAAATACTCCTGTAGGAATATTTTTTGTTGGTAGTACAATAAATAATAAAGGCAAACTTATATCAATTCTATCCAAATGCATATTTTCCATATATGTTTCAATGATTTTTAATGCCTTTCTTGCTTCAGGCGTTAACATTCGGGGTGAATTTGGATCTGATGGACCTTTTAGGATATCAAATAAAGGTCCCAACTCTCCTGTTGGTATACCTAAATAAGGCCTTATCCAATTTATGTCTCCTAATAACTTTTGAAAGTCATTAAGTGATTTGAGTTGATCTACTCGTATTTGAATTTTTGGTGGACGGACCATGGTTGAGGATAATAGAACTCCAAAATAATTGATTGGAAAATTTAATTGTACTTTATCTATTGCTATCTCTAGATTATAATTTTTTAATAAGTTTGTAAGTGTGGCATAACATTCTAGCAATGTGTTCTTATCTTTGTGTGCTAATAATACATCATCCATATAGTGAAATATTTGTAGTTCAGGATTTTCATTTCTAAGTGGCTGGATTGCTTTGTTAACATAAATTTGACACATAGTTGGGCTGTTAGCCATCCCTTGAGGGAGTACTTTCCATTCATATCTCTGATCAGGATCTTCATGATTCAGTGCAGGGATAGTAAATGCAAAACGTGGACTATCCTCAGGATGAATTGGAATTGAAAAAAAACAATCTTTAATATCTATAACTAAAACATACCAGGTTTTTGGCAAAGCAGACAATTGAGGAATCCCTGATTGAGCAGGTCCCATAATAACCATCTCATTATTAATGGCTCTTAAATCTTGCAATAATCTCCATTTACCAGATTTCTTTTTGATGACAAAAATGGGAGTATTATGGGGAGATACAGAAGGTTGTATATGTCCTTCCGCTAATTGTTGTTTGACCAGGTCATGGGCTGCTTGTATCTTTTCTTTAGTCAGGGGCCACTGAGGAACCCATACTGGTCTTTCTGATTTCCAAGTAATTTTTATTGTCTCAGTGGCCCTTTCTGAAAATCCAACCCATGTCTTTCTGTTCCTTGATCTATTTGTATTGGTGCTGCTATACCTTGTTCTTGTTTTTCTAATCTTTTTCCTTTCCTATAACCTTGTCTAGTCATAATAGTGGGTGCATTTTGGTTGATGTTATTTGTTAATGTCAAACCTAATTGATCTAGGACATCTCGTCCCCATAAATTTACGGGAAGATGATCCAATACATATGGCTGTATAGTTCCTTCACATCCTTCAGGATCCTTCCAATCTAATACCATTGCACTTCTATGGGGATTAGTCACCACTCCTAGGCCTCGAAGCGTTTGAGTGGCTTGTTGTAATGGCCAATGTTTTGGCCATTCTTGACGAGAGATGATGCTAAGGTCTGCACCTGTATCCAGTAGCCCATTAAATTCATGTCCTTGAATATTTAGTTTTAGCATGGGGCGAGAATCTAAATTTAAAGAAAGCATAGCCCAGTCTACACCTGTGGAGCCTAATCCCTTGGAACCTCTTTCTACAGTGCGACTGGAAAATTTATCATGTAGGCTGGGTATTATTAGTAACTGTCCTATTCTATCTCCTGGTGAAATTACTGATATACCCTTTGGAGAACTGGCTATAATTTTTATTTCACCTTCATAATCGGGATCAATTACCCCAGGACTTATCATAAGTCCTTTTAGAGTAGAAGAGCTGCGTCCCAATAATAAGCCTACTGTTCCTTTGGGAAGAGGTCCTTTCACCCCTGTGGGAATGATTTGAACTCCCATCTCTGGAGTTAGTACTGCTCTGGCGGAGGCGCAGATGTCCAACCCTGCGCTCCCTCTGGTTTGTCTGATGAGGGATCTGATGGACAATGTGTCCTGGGCACTACCCTGATGGGGTTGCTGGGTTCCTCCAGTGCTCCGTATATTTGTGGTTTTGGGCCCCGGAGCATTGGGCCCCCCTGTCCATTTTTTGGCAATGGAGCCCAATGCCTTTCTCCACGATATCATGGATAAACACCTGGTCCTTGTTCGTTTTTTGATAATGGAGTACCCTCTATGGTGGTTTGAGAACGGCATTCATTAGCCCAATGTCTCCCTCTACGGCATCGTGGGCAAATACCTGGTATTCTACTCCTTGGATACTTGGTTTTGTTAAACCCTCCTCCAATGGGGCAATTCCTTTTAAAATGTCCTGTTTGTTCACAATTGTAGCATGTTCTTGGCCTGGCATCTAAAGCCTGTTTTACTGCAGCTGCCACAATTTGCCCTTGTTCATTAATGTCTCTGGCATCTAAAGCCTGTTTTACTGCAGCTGCCACGACTTGCTCTTGTTCATTAATGTCTCTACATAATTTAATATATGTGTTTAAATCTTCATGTTTCCATGGTCTAATGATATCTCTGCACCAACGATTCGCTTGCTCATAAGCCAGGTGTTTTAGTAATGGCATTGCTTGTTCTGTATTCCCAAAAACTCTGGTAGCTGTTTGAATAAGCCTATCTACAAATTCAGCGTAAGGTTCATTAGCTCCTTGTATTACCTTAGATAATTGACCTTGTAAACCTCCATGTCCTTGTAAAGTCTTCCATGCCTTAATTGCATCTGCAGCAATTTGTGTGTATACGCCAGGATCATATGCAATTTGTTGCTGCTGATCCTTATAAGGTCCCTTTCCTAACAACATATCTAGATTTCTCTGAGGATAACCAGCTGCTGCATTTCGCCTAGCCGTCTCCTTGCAAAATTCCTCATTGGCAACCTTCCATAACAGGTATTGTCCTCCATTTAGCACAGCTTTACACATATTAGCCCAATCTGCTGGCGTCATGTTCAAGTTGTTAATGGATTCGACCATGCTTACAGTGAAGGGTGCTTGAGGACCATAGGTTGTTACAGCCTCTTTTAGCTGCTTCACTGTTTTGAAATTTAAAACTTGGTAAAATCGCTGCCCTCCTGCCTCAAATACAGGGCATGTTAATATTTGAGATCTTGTTTCAGGATCCCAACTATCAACTGCGGGGGTTGGGGACCTCCCAGCATATGGAGGTGGCCTTGTTAGTTGGACACTTACGTCCTCTGGTGATAGAAAGGTGTTAGTAGCAGTCTCCTGTAGAGGTGGTGCTGTTGGTTGGACACTTACACCCTCTGGTGATAGAAAGGTGTTAGTAGCAGTCTCCTGTTGTAACTTTCCCCCTGATGGCTTTTTCTGTTTTACACTTTCTTTCTCTGTCTGACTAACTTGAGAGGCCTTCTCTTTTACTTGAATCTTTTCCTCTGTCTGACTAGCTTGAGAGGCCTTCTCTTTTACTTGAATCATTATGTCTTCTCCTTCCTCTACTATTGTCTGAACTGAAGGCTTTGGACTAAGCAAACAAGACACCAACGCCCACAATGTCAATGTGCCAACTGGCAGAGTCCCTGGGCTTTTCTTTTCTATTCTTTTTAAATCTTCACCATGATGGTTCCATTGTGATATATTTAACAACTCCTCCTTAAAAAGCCATGGGCTACATTTTTGTATTGTATCAACGTATGCCCTGACTGCTATTGATTTTACTGGGATGCCTCCTTCCTCTAACAATTTACTTAACACTCTTTCAGTTTGTTTTTTACTAATTTCTGATCCCGTATTTCTACTATAATACAACCCAACAAGATGACGCCTAACAAAACTGAAACAGAGTGAAACAAAATTGAAACAACACAAAATCATTATAATAGCCTCCTGAAATGTCCATCCGTCCTTTCTCCCTATCTGTTCCTCAGATGTGAGCGGTTTTTCTTCCATCTTACACATCTCCAGGGACAGGCAACTTAAAACAAAAGTGAAACAAAGTAACAAAAGAAGAATCTTAAAATGGCTACCCATCCTCTCGCCCTGCCCTCAGGGGCGAGCAGTTCACTTACCCTCAGTCGCTCCCCGTGCGAGCCACCAGATGCCGCAGTCTGGCTGGGCACAATCAGAAGCCACTTGTCAAAAGAAACTAACTTTATTTTTAGAACCAAACACACCAAACAAAACAGCCTCTCAGGAAAAATCCTCAGAGCCTCAACTGCCACCACCGGCTTTCCACAAGCCTCTCTCTCCCACACAAGCTTCTTCCACCTCCCACAATCCTCCTGCTCTTGAGGCCGATTGGCTGGGTCACGTGGGCAGAGCCAAAAAAGTCCCCCAATGAGCAGCTCCGTGGTCTGAAAGGGCAGGGAAACAGTCCAATGAGCATCACCGCAGAGGAGCCAATCAGCTAGATGTTGCTGGGGCCGAGGAGCCAATCAGCTAGATGTTGCTGGGGCCACTGTGAGCCAATCATCAGCCAGCAGCTGGTGCTGGCAGCTGGAAGTTTGCTGGGGCCCCTTCGGCTGTGGCTCTCAACAATTCCCTCTAAAATCTGGAACAAGACAGGGATGCCCTCTCTCTCCACGTCTGTTCAACATAGTTCTCGAAACACTGGCCAGAGCAATTAGACAGACGAAAGAAATTAAAGGCATAAAAATAGGAAAAGAAGAACTTAAATTATCACTATTTGCAGATGATATGATTCTATACCTAGCAGACCCAATAGGCTCTACAAAGAAACTATTAGAGCTAATAAATGAATTCAGCAAAGTGGCAGGATATAAAATCAACACGCATAAATCAAAGGCATTCCTGTATATCAGCGACAAATCCTCTGAAATGGAAATGAGGACAACCACTCCATTCACAATATCTTCAAAAAAAATAAAATACTTGGGAATCAACCTAACAAAAGAGGTGAAAGACTTATACAATGAAAACTACAGAACCCTAAAGAGAGAAATAGAAGAAGATCTTAGAAGATGGAAAAATATACCCTGTTCATGGATAGGCAGAACTAACATCATCAAAATGGCGATATTACCAAAAGTTCTCTATAGGTTTAATGCAATGCCAATCAAAATCCCAACGGCATTCCTTGTAGAAATAGAGAAAGCAATCATGAAATTCATATGGAAAAATAAAAGACCCAGAATAGCAAAAACAATGCTAAGCAGGAAGTGTGAATCAGGCGGTATAGCGATACCAGACTTCAAACTATACTACAGAGCAATAGTAACAAAAACAGCATGGTACTGGTACCAAAACAGGCGGGTGGACCAATGGTACAGAATAGAGGACACAGAAACCAATCCACAAAACTACAACTATCTTATATTTGATAAAGGGGCTAAAAGCATGCAATGGAGGAAGGATAGCATCTTCAACAAATGGTGCTGGGAAAACTGGAAATCCATATGCAACAAAATGAAACTGAATCCCTTTCTCTCGCCATGCACAAAAGTGAATTCAAAATGGATCAAGGAGCTTGATATCAAATCAGAGACACGCCGTCTGATAGAAGAAAAAGTTGGCTACGATCTACATTCGGTGGGGTCGGGCTCCAAATTCTTCAATAGGACACCCATAGCACAAAAGTTAATAACTAGAATCAACAAATGGGACTTACTCAAACTAAAAAGTTTTCTCTCAGCAAAAGAAACAATAAGAGAGGTAAATAGGGAGCCTACACCCTGGGAACAAATCTTTACTCCTCACACTTCAGATAGAGCCCTAATATCCAGAGTATACAAAGAACTCAAAAAATTAGACAATAAGAAAACAAACAACCCAATCAACAAATGGGCCAAGGACCTGAACAGACACTTCTCAGAGGAGGACATACAGTCAATCAACAAGCACATGAAAAAATGCTCACCATCTCTAGCTGTCAGAGAAATGCAAATCAAAACCACCCTAAGATACCATCTCACTCCAGTAACATTGGCAGCCATTATGAAGTCAAACAACAACAAGTGCTGGCGAGGATGTGGGGAAAAGGGTACACTTGTACATTGCTGGTGGGACTGCAGATTGGTGCAGCCAATTTGGAAAGCAGTATGGAGATTTCTTGGAAAGCTGGGAATGGAGCCACCATTTGACCCAGCTATTCCCCTTCTTGGTCTATTCCCTAAAGACCTAAAAAGAGCATGCTACAGGGACACTGCTACATCCATGTTCATAGCAGCACAATTCACAATAGCAAGACTGTGGAACCAACCTAGATGCCCTTCAATAGACGAATGGATTAAAAAAATGTGGCATTTATACACAATGGAGTATTACTCTGCATTAAAAAATGACAAAATCATAGAATTTGCAGGGAAATGGATGGCATTAGAGCAGATTATGCTAAGTGAAGCTAGCCAATCCCTAAAAAACAAATGCCAAATGTCTTCTTTGATATAAGGAGAGTAACTATGATCAGAGTAGGGACGAAGAGCAGGAGAAGAAGATTAACATTTAATAGGGATGAGAGGTGGGAGGGAAAGGGAGAGAGAAGGGAAATTGCATGGAAATGGAAGGAGACCCTCAGGGTTATACAGTGGAGGGGGTAGAGAGAGAGGAGGGGAGGGGAGGGGAGAGGTGGGGAGGGGGGAGGGGGGAGGATGGGAAAGGCAGCGGAGCACAACAGACACTAGTATGGCAATATGTAAATCAATGGATGTGTAACTGATGTGATTCTGCAATCTGTGTATGGGGTGAAGGTGGGAGTTCATAACCCACTTGAATCAAAGTGTGGAATATGATATGTCAAGAAATTTGTAATGGTTTGAACAACCAACAATAAAAAATTAAAAAAAAAAAAAGGACTGAGGATGTGAAAGGCCAAGGTTCATCGTCGTCAGAGATTAAAATGCACACACAGATAGCAGTGACAAAGATGAAGCACTTTATTGCAAGCTGGTGCTAGCTTATAAAGAAAGTGAAAGTCAGTTATCGTAAACCAGTAAGCTCCCAGGGCCAATCATAGTAAAAGTCAGGTCATCACCTACCATCACCTATGGTGCATGCACGTCCGCCCTGCATAAGATTCATGGGGGGCACAAACTGTCCACGGGCACAGAAGATGGGAGGACCAATTAGAAAATTTTCAAAACAACTTGTTATCTGCCCACTCTCAATTTGCCCGCCGCCATGTTGCATTAGGGGCTCCTTATCTGAAAGGCCCAGGGAGTTCTCAGGGAAACTCCCAACAGGATGTGGCTCAGTGGCCAAGCACACCTGGGTTCAATCCCCAGTACCAAAAAGATAAAAATTTTAAAATAAGGTACTGGGGAAGTAGCTCAGTAGTAAAGTGCATCTGAGTCCAATCCCTAGTACCAAAACAAAAACAAAAAGAAAGAAAGAAAGGAAAGATGAAAGAGACACCTCAGTGTTTTTCTGTTACTGTTGTAAATTTCATTTTTAAAAAAATTCAATTTCTGTTTATTACCAGTGTATAGGAAGAAACTTGGTATAGTCATATTTTGGATCTCAACATTGCTTAACTTACCAGTACAGTAGCATTATCAGCTCTTTAGTTAACAATAACTTTCAGGGGGAATGAGGGCCAGCGTCTCTTTGTGGAGCCCTTGCTGCCCAGGGGAATCCAAGCTACCCTAATGATCCATATCTCAATGCTAGATCATATAGTAGCTTTTTTTTTTTTTCATTTTTTGAAGAACCTCAACATTGCCTTTCATAGTGGTTGCACAATCTTTAATTCCTACTAATATGTACAAGGGGGGCCCATTTCTCCACATCTGCACGTGTGTGTGTGTGTGTGTGTGTGTGTGTATACCCATGCATGCAAGCATATGTGCATGATAAAAACACTTAACACAGATGTACTTATTACTTGATTGTGGTGAAGGTATCATAGGTTGTGTGTGTATGACCAAACTCATATTGCATATATTGAATATACACAGACATTTTGGTATGTCAATTACTCAATAGAATTGTTTATAAAAAACCAATTAAAATATATCATATTAGCAAAATAAAAGGAAATCAAGGTATCATACACTCAATTTACACAGAAAAGTATCTGATTAAATCCACCGTCCATAAAACCTAAATAAAAAATTGCTTAACGCCCTAAATAAAAAGTTAAAAAGAGCTTCTCCCACCCATTAACCTTCATGTGTGGAATAGCACGTCCTGGTGAAAGGAGAATGCTCTCCATATAAGACTGGGAACAGGGCAGACTATTCCCTTTCATGCTATGCAACACTGTCCTGGAAATTTTGCTAAAGAAATAAGGCAGAAAAATGAGGGAAAGGGCTCCAGACTGCAAGGAAAGAGAAAAATCACCTTCTAATGCACAGATGTAATCCTGGATATAAAATAAACCTTGAGGAATTCATAAAAACCACTCAAAGTAATAAATGAGTTGAGCAGTGCCGCAGGGTGTGAGCTCCAGAGGCAGCCATCAATCACTTGCATATGCCAGCAAGCGGCAGCCTGAAATGCAATTAAGAAAACAAGGCATGCAAGATCGCATCAAAAAGAATTAAAACTCTGGGAAGAATGTAAGAAAATGGTACTCTGAGATTACGCTGAAAACCGCAAAGTATGACAAGACAAAAACAAGTTTTAAAATGAAATAATGATTTTAGTAAGAATTTGTTAAAAAGAAATGTAAATTGCCAATAAGTATGTAAAATATGCTTAACATTAGTGATTAGGGAAATGCAAATTAAAACCCCCAAGTGGTGCCAATTCCCAGTAGGTGGGCTTTAATCCATTAAAAGTGAGTTTCACAGGGTCATGGAGAAGGTGGACCCTCACACACAGGGCTGGTGGCTCTGAAAACATCCCCTCTGAGAAACCACTCCCAGCTTCTCAAAATGCTTCACAGGGCCATGCTGTCCTGACCCAGCAGCTCCACAACCCACTACGTGCCTAGATGATAAGGAAACCCCAGTGCAGAGAGACCCCCTGCCATAGTGTTTGTGACCCCAAGGAGGATGACCACCTACACATCCAGGACTGAGGGTAAAGAAATCAACATGTGCTGTATCTTTGTAATGGAATACCATTTGGCAATCAAAATGAATTAATTAATAACATGATGGTGCAACAGGAGCAAAACCAAATTAAAAAAAAAAAAAAACACTAATAGAAATAAACCAAGCAAAGAGAAACAGAACAGCATGATTCCAATCAAAAGACAAATCAGTGAGACAGGGTTTAGGTTAATGTCCATCTTGGACTTCAGGGGAATGGGAGTGACCTCAAGGAGCATGAAATTTTTATGGGGTTAATGGAAATGTGCTTCAAGGAGCCTGCGATTATAATCACATAACCGCACCAACATGCTGCATGCACAGAATGTCCAAAAGCTTGTGGTCGCTACAGTCCAGGGGGTTGTCCTCAGTTGGCAGCCTCAGGGGGCCCCTGATGTCAAAGAAATATCTCCCTGATGTCCAGGGTAAAGCAGCCTCCTGCAGCTGAGTGCACCCCCAACCCCAGAGTGTACCCTGCCACCTTCTCCCCCTGCTTGGCCCACCCAGCCCTGGCTCACTGCCCACAGTGCCCGCTGTCTCCTCTTTGTCCAGGGCTGGTTTGGAGCAGCAGAGGGAGGTGGACTGAACCAAGGGTGCCAGGGACGCAGAGTCTGAGCATCAGCACTGGGCGCAGAGCTGGCTAGCCTTTGCTGGCTTCTCCCCAGCACCCAGTCAGGTGCAGCACCTAGAGCTCCTAGGCTCAACAGGTGACACTGGGGCACCTGGACCATGGGGGCTGCCAAGCACCCTCTCTGTCTCCACCTGGGGTCTATGAAGTGAAGCAGTAGCAAATTGAAAATGTGCATTACAAAAATTCAAAGTGGACCCTTATGATACAGCATACATAACAATCAACTCAAAGGGGATTAAAGACCTACATAAAAGACCCGCAACTAAAACACTCCTTGAAGACAGTATAGGGGGAATTCCATGACACTCGTAGTGGTAATGATTCCGGGGATAAGACACTAAAAAGACAGCAAAATGAATAAATGGGACTATAGCATACCAAAAGTTTTCAGTACAGGATAAAAAAAAGGGGGTGGGGGATAAAAAAGAAGGAGGCGAAAGAAAACCACGGAATAGGAGACATGAAAGAAGAGATTCTCAAACCAAATGTTCAATAAAGGAGTAATATCCAAAATACAAAAACAATATGCAGAATAGCAAAACCAATCCAAAAAACATAATTAAGAATATGGCAAATTCAACAGCAATTTATTTTCTCCAAAACAGACACACAAATGGTCATAAGGTCTATGGCATTCAACATCAATAATCATAAATGAATTATACATATATAGTGGGATAGATAGCTCCTACCTGTTAGAATGGCCATTACCAAAATGTTTTAAAAAAAATAAGTGTTGGACAGTGTGTGGAGAACAAGAAACACTGATAATTTGTTGGAGGGAATGTAAGTTGGTACAGCCATTATGGAGAACAATGTGGGGGTTCCTCAAAGGAAATTTTAAACAACTGCTATGATGAGCGAGCAATACTTCTAAGAGTACCTTCAAAGAAATCAAGATCACTCTCTGAAAGAGACACAGGCACTCCATATGTTCACTACAGCATCTTTCACAGTAGGAAGACACAGAAACAACCTGAGTGTCTTCCAGAGATGAATAAAGAAAATATCACACACACACACACACACACACACACACTGAAATACCTGAATCCAAAATGATGGATCTGGAGACCATTCTGATAAATTAAATAAGCCAAAGAAAGATAAGTACTCTATGATCTCACTTAGATATGTGTGTTCATTGGCTTTTCTTCACTGTGATCAAAATACCTCACAAGAACAATTAAAAGTAGAAAAGTTAACTTTGGCTCACAGTTTCAGAGCCATAGAAAGCCCATTGCTTGGAGGCCTGAGGTGAGGCAGAACATCATGGCTGAAGAAAGCTGCTCAGCCCATGGCAGCCAGGAAGCAGACAGAGAGAGAGAGTGCCAGGGACAAGTTGTAGCCCCCACGGGCACACCCCTAGTGACCTCCTTCCTCTATCCATGTCCCACCTGTCTACAGTTTCCACCACCTCCCAGCAGCCCCTTCAGCTACCAGTGGATTAACCCACTGATGAGGTTAGAGCCCAAAATGATCCAATCGCTTTCCAAAAGCATGTTCTCTGCAAGCCTTCAACACAGAAGCTTTGGGGGGACATTCTAAATCCAAACTGTAATGGTACAGAACCTAAAGAAGTCAAACTTAGAGATGTGGAGAGTTCAATGGTGTTTATCAGGGGCAGAGTGTGGGGAAAATAGGGAGATACTAGTCAAAGGCACATATTTGTAACATGAGTAAGTTCTGAAGACCTAATGTAGAGTTGGTGGCTACATTTAGAAAGTAATTGTTATTAGAAAAGCATAGATCTTGAGTATCTCACCAAAGAAAAAAGGTAACTATGAGGCAATGACCGTTAGCTAACTTGATTGTAATATTCATTTCAGAAAATATATATGTATATATATGTATATATAAATCACCATGTTGTACACCTTGAATATGCACAGTAAAGTTGAAAAAATAAAGCCAGATCCTATGTTAAAAGATGTTAAAGATGGAGGTTCCTCAAAAGTGTAGGCATGGAATCATCGTATGACCCAGCTATACCATGCCTCAGTGTGTACCCTAAAGAATTAAAGTCAATATACTGCATACCCATGATCACAGCAACTCAATCCACAATAACCAAACCATGGAACCTGCCTAGGTGTCCATCAACGGATGAATGGATTTTTTAAAAATGTGCTATATGGAGATTTATTCAGCCATAAAGAAGAATGAAATTATGTCAATTGCAAGAAAGTGAATGGAACTAGAGACCATTGTGATAAGAGAAATAAGCCAAACCAGGTCAAGAGTCAGAGGTTTTCTCTCTCATGTGCCAGGTAGAAAAGGAAAAGAAAGGTTGGGGGAATCTCATGAAAATCAAAGGAAGATGAGTAGAAGAATAGAGGAAAAGGACCAGGGGAGTGGGAGGAGAGGGGAGGGGGAGAAGGTGCTGGGAAGTGGTCTTGGCCACATTACACAGTTACATTGTGTGCATGTACAAATACATCACAACAAATCCATCTTGTTCAACTGTAATGCACCAATAAAAAATAGTGATTACATTAAAAAGATGTTAAAGATACATTTGGGAAACTAGGTTTATATCTTGGGGAAAGGGAAACGTTCATGGTACATATTTTTAAATATCAGCCTGACAGCTTAAGTTCCAAAACCTCTTGTATTTTATTTATTTTTTAAAAAATATTTATTTATTTATTTATTTATTTTACAATGATCTTGACAATTCATACATTTGAATCAAATGGGGTATAATTTCTCATTTTTCTGATTGTACAGGTTTCAGAATCACATTGGTCATACAGTCACCTATGTGCATACAGCAATAATAATGTCTATTTTATTCTGCTGCCCTTCCTATCCCCCCTTCCCCTCCCCTCCCCTCCCATCACTTCTCTCTACCCAATCTAATGTGACACACTTTTTCTTTTTCTCCTCACAACATCATACATGTATTCTGTATAACGATGAGGGTCTCCTTCCATCTTCCGTGCAATTCCCCTTCTCCCTCCTTTTCCCTCCCACCTCTCTTCCCTATTTAGTGGTAATCTTCTTCTCATGCTCTTCCTCTCTATCCCATTTTGAGTCACCCCGCTTATATCAGAGAAGACATTTGGCATTTGCAAAACCTCTTGTATTTTAAAAGTTAAAAGGTAGGCCGCAGCCTGTTGTTAAAATGTGCCAGAGCTGTTTATAATATCCAAACACCAAGTTCAAAACTTCCTCCAAGAATTGAAAATAAAATAAAAAATATCCAGTGACTTTATCAATGGATTTTTATTTGAAAAGAACTATAATACTTAAAATGAATCTAATGATATGAGGACGCAGGCCAGCTTCACAGGTGTGAACAGTGCAGTTGCACTGGGTCCCCTGCTCAGGAGAGGGTCCTAGGCTTTGAGTTTAATTACCTGTAGTTCCTGTCTCGAAATCCTGACTAAATTAAACATGGATTTGTGTCTTGTAAGTGAAGTCTGATAGGGAAATGTAGTGTGTGCCAAGACGCCTGGAGCTGCAGCATGCACAGTTTGACCTCCCCCACCTCCTTGGATGGATCTGATGCTGATTTGCTTTTTAACCCAAATTCCAAAGTGGGATGTCTTTTCAACCACATGGTAGACACAGCTCTGAAAACACAGTTCCCACCCTCTGTTGCATTTACATGCACCTGACACACACTGAAAACATATTCAAGGTTTTAAACATATATTTTAGGAGGAGAAAAAAAGGTGTTGAGGCATCCAAACTCCACATATTAGAAACATCTGCAACCAAACCCACAGAGAGCAATGTCAGTAATGCACAGACTGTGGGATTAGCTCTACCACCATCAGGAACAACCCAGTTGACCTGTAATGGATCATCAGCACCATGGTCCTGGTATTCCAATGGGTTGGAAGTGAAGACCAAGCAAGGACTAAAGATTTTTTTTAAATGAGAGTTATGTCATTATAAAAGCCACAGTTATGAACCTTAGCTAAAAACAGAAGGGAGAATGGAAGACATTCCTCTGAAACTACTCAAGCATGGGAACACAGCCTATAGGAAAAGCAGCAGTGGAGTTCAGTGGGAAAATGGTGTCTAACCAACAGTGCTCTTGGGGTACCAGGAATGAGAGAATGTTTTAGTCAGCTTTTTCGCTGCTGTAACCAAAAGACCTGACAAGCACAATTAGAGGAGGAAAAGTTTATTTGAGGGCTTACAGTTTCAGAGGTCTCAATCCATAGACAGCCGGCTCCATTCCTCCAGGCTTGAGGTGAGGCTGAACCTCACGGAGGAAGAGTGTGGCAAAAGGAAGTGGCTCACATGATGATCAGAGAGCGAGAGACTCTACTGCCAGATATAAAATGTATAACCCCAAAACATGCCCCCAGGAACCCACCTCCTCCAGCCACACCCTGCCTACCTACAGTCACCACCAAGTTAATCCCTATTGGGGGATTATTTCAGTGACTGGGTTAAGGCTCTCATAACCTGATCACTTCTCCTCTAAACCTTCTTGCATTGTCTCACACAGGAGCTTTTGGGGGACACATACCTAAACAATAACAGAGAACCTTCAAGGCCAACTCAGACAAATTAGTTCAGGAAGTCAGAAGAATCCTTATGACTGAGGATTCATAAAAGGCCAGAAGGAGGTACCTCCAGAGTAGAGAGTATAGGTTTATTTTTTGCAGCTCCTCTCCATAAGCACACCCATAAACCCCAAAATAACACAAGAAGGACTCAGGGGAGAACCCTGAAATGCAGTAAGACTAAACATAGGATCAAGGGATCTTAGACCCTCCACCCAACAGGAGGAGGAGATCCACCTGGTGTTCTGCCCACCTGCCAACAGACTCCCTAGTTCTGCTGACAACAAAAGGTGAACCTCCCGTGACCAGCATGAAGGGAGGGGGTAGCCTAGAGTCTTGGGGACAGTTAGTAGCCAGTGAAACCACTCTTTCTCCCCACCAGGCCTGAGACTTCTCCTCCCACCTACAGAAGCTGAGGCAGCCAGGCCGCACCTGTAAGAGGGCACCTGGCACAACCAGCCGCCTTTACAGGATGATATGCCTGCAAAATACTCCACAGTTGTTTCATCCTGAGTCCAGAGCTCTAAGAGGAGGGTGTCAAAGGCCTGTGGTCATGATCCCACCACCTCCCCATGGTGATGTTTTCAAAAACTTTGCTAATAAGACCCACGAGTCATGAGCTATCAGGGAGGATGGAGAAGCTCTCAGACTGAAATAAGTTGTAGATAAGGCAAACTTGCTTCTGCAACAGCCGTGCCCGTGAAGCATGCCTTCCAGCTGCTGTTGCTCCCTGTTCTGGGCTTCTGGCGGGCACTGTGGACACCATTTGTGAAGTAGCGCAGCCCAGTATGCAGGTGCAGAGGAACCAGGCCTGGGCAAAGAGACAATGGCTAGAGCGGGCGTAAGCAGCCCATTGATAGGCAGTGCATTCAAAGGAGGTCTCCCAGAAGGATCATTCTGATTGGATAAGAGGAAACCTGTAGACCAACTCTGATTGGATACTTTTTCCTATGAGCACCAATCAGAAAACAAAGGGTGAAGCATCCTCTACCAAAAGTACCTTCAACAGATCTCCACCTACAGCACCTGTGTCCATGTAGTTAATTCTGATGGATTTTTTTCAGAACTTTTTTCTAAGTTGTGACTCAGCACAATGCATATAAATACAAGCATGTATAAAATATCAAAATACTGAAGCTACATTAGCCTTAGGAGGTAACATGAACTCAAAGATTACTCCAAATCATTTTGTTTTATTGTGGTCTGTCTTGTATTCCATCAATACCTCTCCCTTTCCCCCCCTTCCCTCTTCTTCTCCTTCTATGTCCTCTTCTCTCTTCTTTCTCTGGAACACTAAGGGGTGATACTGATTGAACAAAACATGGGGGTGCTGGATGGGATCCATCAGAGCACCTCCCCCTGCCCTGTCCGTGAGCTCTGCGGATAAAGAAGGTGTCCCTCCCCCAGGAATCAGCATTGGTCCAAACATCAGATGCACTGCAGATACCTAAAAACAGTTCTATTCAAGTTCTGTAACCAAAGATAACATTTACCTATTGACACTCCCGAGCTCCTATTAGATTTAAAATGTTAAGATGTTTCATGCAAAATTGGAAGTTGTTGCACCTAGAGTTTCTGATAAACATAGAAAAATCTGGAAGATTTGTATACAATCTGTAAAACTGATTTGTATGTTATTAACTTTAAATATGGCACCTTCATTATTTTTCTCTTCATATGTTAGTGATACTACAATTCCTACAAAATTAACGATGCGCTATCTTACGCTTACTTTGAAGTACCACCGGAATAATTGGAGTTCACAGTGGAAAATGAACAGCACAACAAGCAAGTCGCTGAAGGCTTGTGGTGATACCTTGTGATAGGTTTTACCTAATTATCCCTGCCTTGTTAATATTTCATACTTCCTTAACTTTGAAATAAATCATTTAATAATCTTATGAAAACTTCACGTGCTGCACATGGGCCGTGCTGCGTGATCGGGTCAGCTGGTACTTTCAGGGGTCCAGTCCAGGGCGTGGGTGGGACGACGGCTTGTGACTGAGGACTGCGCAGCTGGGGAGTGGGCAATGGGCGGTGCCTGAGAATTGAGAGCTGGAGGTGGAAAAGCACCTGCCGGTGTGGACAGCGAAGCCATCAATACACTATGTCAGTGTCATCGTCTGAGTCTTGTTTATTCAGGGACATTTGTCACCCCCACACCCGATGGCACCACGGCACAGTCCCGACAGCCTGGGGGCCAAAGCCTCCTTCATAAATCATCTGGTGACTTCACTCTGTGGCTGGGAAACCAGCCCGGTGATTCCTGTCCATGAATATAACTTCTGTTTCCTTTTGAGCCTGTGACCACTGCAAACATTTTCCTGAGGTCTCTGTGTCCTTGCTTCCTTCTCTGCCTTTAATGTCCATCAAAATGGACACACAATAGGTTTGGTTTTCAAAGCTTGTGACATGGGTTTCTGAAAGTGACACATAACCTCGCTAACTTTTTGCCCTGTTTATTTTGAAAGTGTTTATTTGCATATCAGTGACAGACATAATGCCCCATGAATTTCCTGGGGAAATAGCTTCCTCAGCTGGAGAGCAGCACTGTGTCCAGCTCCTTTGCCTCCACTCTGCAGCCTGACCCTCTTCCAAAGTCGCTCAGGCCAGCCCTCTCCCACCGCCCCCTTCAGTGAAGTTGTTTCCTGTGTTTGTAACCCGGGAAGATTCTTTTGTCCCATGCTACATTCCATCCCAGAGTCCCTAGACATCCTGAATGATCTCTCATTTGCATCCATTAAAGTTCTTTGGGTTTGGAAAAAAATGCATAGTGTTGTAAAGAATAGTTCACCACCCTCAAATCCTCCGCGCTTCCTCTATTCAACTTTCTTTCTTCCCTAAACCTCTACCAACCACCTGTCTGGCACTGGTATGGCTTTGCCTCTTTATTTAGAACATGCATTTAGATTCTTCCATTTCTATGTGGTTTGACAGCTCATTCTTTATCACTAGACAGATGCCCCACAGTTTATCAATTTATCTATTAACTTTATAAATTAACTTTACTACTTGTTCACTATAAACAAAGCTGCTATCAACATTCACATAGATGTTTGGGTGGACTTGGACATCTTCCTATCAGTTTGAAAACTACTTAGGAGTGTGATGGTTGGATCATGTTAATATTTGTTTGGCTTCTGAAGAAGCTGCCCAACTAGCTTTCAAAGTGGCCATACTATTCTGCATTTAGGTGTGTAGCCATTCCATAGGGTGAAATGCCATCTCTATGCTTTCATGTCTAATTCCCTGTGGGACGTGGTGTTGAGCTTCTTTTCAAATGCTCATGTGCCTCCGGGTATCATGGATGATGAAATGCCTGATCATATTCCACCAGCTCAGTGGGTTCTTGTGCTCTCTATCAGAACAATCAAATAAAGGCACCACTGGACAACAATAAGACTCTTTACTGAGGGCTTCTACCCAAGCAAGAAGGAAGACTCAGCACTGAACGGGGCCCTCAGGCTGGCTCAGACAAAGGCTTGCAGCTTGTGGGGCATCTCGCAGGAGGTAGGCCAGTCTCCACATCATACCTAGAGGTGGGGTTTTAGTTGTGCCAACCCTCCTTTTCTTCAAGCCTCCTCATAACCCATGTCTCAGAGCCACCTTAGGTGCCCACCTGAGAGTTGCTCTTTAGTAACTGTGGGTGACTGTTCTGTGTCTGCACGTTCTGGGTCTGCACTTGCCCCTAGCTGCCTGAAATCTGCTCTGTTTCAACATGAAAGTCCCTAATATTATTTCAGAACAGAGCACACATTGTCCTGCCTCAGCAGGTTCGATTTTAATGACCTTGTCTTGTCTGGCTCTGGCTTTTGGTATCTCTGCTGATCACAGAGTCTAGAAGGCTGAGTGACTTCTCAGGCCCCTGGTGTATTAGCTGCATTTTATAGCCTCAAGGCTCGCCTCCTTTCTAACTCCAAATTTTCTGGTACCCCTGTTAACCACATAAGACTGAGAACTAGCTTGCCTGTTTTGTTACCCCCAGAGAGATTTTATTCCTTTAACTTTAAGGGAGTCTGTTTTTGTTTTGTTTTTTATTCTAATTTGTTATATATGAGAGCAGAATGCATTACAGTTCATATTACACATATAGAGCACAATTTCTCATGTCTCTGGTTGTATACAAAGTATATTCACACCATTCCTGTCTTCATACATGTACTTTGGGTAATGATATCCATCTCATTCCACCGTCTTTCCTGCCCACCCATGCCCCCTCCCTTCCCCTTCCACCCCTTTGCCCTATCTAGAGTTCATCTAATCAAGGGAGCCTGTTTTTCATGGTGGGGGGTTGGCAATCTCTGTCCCAGTGTCATTTGCCCATTTTTATTTGGGATGTTGATTTTTTTTTGTAGTTGTGTTTCAACAGTTCTTTGTATATTATAGATATAAGTCCTTCATCTGACAGGGGATGTCCCCACACTTTCTCCTGGACAAGATTCTCTCCATTTTTTCTGTAATATGTCTTTTACAAGAAAAAGTTATCCTTTCTAATAGAGTATGATGTTGAGGGCCATTCATGGGCTGTGGGGACCACATGGCACGTCACAGCCTAATGAACAGGAGAATGTGGTGTCTGGGAACTTCCAGTGCACACTTCCTTTGGCTGACTGCCTAGACACATTCTGAGCCCTGTTCAGCTCACCAGGTCCCGCTCAGCACCGGAGATGGGGTGACCTGTTAGCTGCATAGCCCCTCTGCGATGGGTGTGACCTGTCAAGATGTCCATCAACCTGATGACTACAAGACTCCACCCCTGAAATCTTATCCCTGCCTTTGATGTGTCCCCTTAAATAAACCACAGGAGCCATTTTCTAATTGTCCAGCTCCAGCCTCTGTGTGGCTGTATCTATCAAGCGCTCCAGGTTCCCCTTAAAACTATCTTTTCTGACTCTTTGTCTTTTGTTCTTCACTAATTATTCTAGACTTCAATTTCTTAGGCGGCTGACACCCTCCTGATCAGGAAGAAGAACCCCCTCATGAGGTGCTGGATGCCTCCCCATAGTATAACTAATTTTTTTTCCTGTCAGGGATGATTTGGGCATCTAAAATTCATTTCCAAGCCCAGCATCATCCACGCATTCTATAGAACTCTTACAGCCTTTTCCTTCTGCTTTTTAGGTGTATGATTCATTTTGGAATAAAACTTGGGTCAATGTAAGAAAGGTATGTGTCCATGTTGGCTTTTTAACTGAGGAGGTCCTGCTGTTCCAGGCAGTGGCTATTTTTCTGTCTTCAGCTAGGTTCTGAGGTTTAGCTAAGCTACTTGAACACAGTTTGATCTTTTCAAGTCTTTCTCTTGTGCTGTGTTAGATGGGACTGGAGCAGCGGTTAGTCTTGGGTTAATTTTTTTCCCGTTTTTCAAAGCAGAACTCTTCTTCCTACTCCTTTTGATGCCTCATGAATTATGAAGGGTTCACTGGGCCAAAGGGGAGAGAGGAACAATTCCCATCTTTTTGTGAGCTCTGAGAATTGCTTCCTCTGATTCTTTGGGGTGGGGGGTGTTATCTTTTCCCCAGGCCCAGGGAGTTTCCCCCATTCACTGTTGACCAGTCCTCGGCTGAAACACTCAAGGCCCCCCCGCAGACCTGGACTCCTCTCTCTCTGCATCCTTCCCTATCCAGGGCTCTGCAAGCTGCAGGCGACTTGTCCTTCCCAGCCTGAAAACTGTGTGGCCGCCCCGGGCCTCAGTCCCTGTGGGTGGCAGCCATTCTCTGGGGTGAGCTGTGAGGACCATGGATCTCATCTGGTTTGTTTCCTGTCTCTTGCGGGTGGCTTAGGTGACTGGAGGCCAATATCTCTAGAGCTATTGTTTCATTCATTTTCTCAGGATCGTTTGTTTGTTTGTTTGTGTTCTGTTTTGTTTGATGTTTCTAGTGGGGAGGGAGATCCAGTCCCCATTTCTCCACCTGGGCTGGGAGTTAAAGTACCCTATAGTCATGCAATTTGGTAAAGTTGAAAAAGGAATATGTTTGTGATGGATGGAAATCACTGTTTCCTCCCAGCCTCCACTGAAATCCACTTCCTAGGTCCGATGTGGTCCCAGCGGCTGGGTGCCATAGGCAATCTGGGAAAGCTGGCCTCCTGCGGGGCCTCCATGTGCACCAGCAGAGCTGGGTGCCCCCACAGTTGGGCAGCTATCCTGATACAGACTGCTGCACATGACAAGTGACCGACCTGGACAGACTCCGTGGAGAAGCAGGGGACCCGGGCAGGCCAGCTGACAGCACTATGTGCCCCTCCACTCACCTGCAGGCCGTGTCCAGCTACTTAGGGAAATGGGAACACTAGAAAAATGAAAAATGCAAAGAAATATTTCCACTGTGTCCATCTGATCTTAAAAACTTCACACACCACCAGGAAGACAATATTCTCCACAGCCTACAGGCCGATGTGGGGGGCAGAGTGCAGCATCTAGGAACTGGCTCAGCTGTTCCTCGGACTTGGGTGCTGATTTGAATCCAGCATCCTACAGTCAGAGCAAGGACTATTGGGAAAATGGAAAGGATTTATTTCAGAGTCCAGATACGACCTGCCCTCGATGCTGTGGAGGTGAGCCCTGTGTGTTTGCTTGAAACAAAACGTTTCTTCAGTCAAAAACTGTCTTTGTGCCAGGTGTGGTGGCGCATGCCTGTGACCCCAGTGACTTGAGAGGTGGAGGCAGGAGGACGGTGACTTCAAGACCAGGCTTGCCACTTAGAAAGACTATTTAAAAAAAAAAAAAAAAACCTTAGTTTTATAAATTTGTCTCAGAAAATAAGAATAACAAACATCATAGAATAATTTTTTAGAAAGTAATACAGGAATAAATAAGAAAAGGGAAAACCACTCATAATCTCATTACTCAGCATTAAACACTCCTCAGATTATGTGTGTTTCTTCATATATGTGTATGGGCAGATAAACAGGAGTTTTATATCAAATTTTTTTTAAAAATACCATCACTGAACTTCTACTTCAAAACATGATCAGAAGCCCTAAACCCTCACTTATGCATCCTATAATCATTCCTTGACATTAACCACTAACTGAATTTAGTGTACAGTATTTCTACATTTCTGTTTAGCCTCTATTACATAGGTACTCATTCTTAAACAATACAGACTTATTTTTCATATTTTGAGCAACATATAATTGGTATAATCATATTTTTTTTCTACAGGTTGCTTATTTTATTCAATAAAATGTGGGGTGTGATTTGTCAAAGTTGATATAATTTCATTTATTCATTTCAACTGCTCCATTGGGCTACAGGCACCAATGTTTACTTATTCTCCTGTTACTGTTTTTTTTTTGTTTTTGTTTTTGTTTTGTTTTGTTTTGTTTGCTGTCACAAATATTGCTACTGCAAATATACTCTAAGATCTTTCTGTGTATGTGGGCACCAGGGTAGGGTCAGAGTATAAGCAATTTCATTCAATCACTCTGCCTGAGTGATATAAGAATTCAACAGAAGAGCAAATGTTTTCCCTTTGATCCAGATCTTTGCCCATCATTGGATTGACAGTCTCTTCCAGGTCATAAGACTCTGAAACAGCATTTCTTTGTGGTTCTAGATAGCTTTTCCCCAGTGACTAGTGAGGTTGAATATATTTCCATATAGTTATTCACTTCATCTTTTCTTTGAGTTGTTTGATCCTACTCTTTTCATATTTTTCTGTAGTTTTGCTCAGGAAATCCTTCCCTAATGAGGGTCATGGTATTTTCTTCTGAAGTTTTTCAAGATATTATCTGAATGGTTAAGATTTTGTTTGTTTTTGATGCTGGGGACTATAACCCAGGGCCTCACACAGGTTAGGCAAGCATTCTACCACTGGGCTATGTCCCCAGCCTGGCAGTTAACATTTTAACCCACTAGATTTGAGATTTGTAGGTATAGCTAGAACTGAGAAATATGGCTGTAGTCCCTGGAGTCACCACAAAATTACTTGCAAAAAGAGCTATTATCGGGCTGGGGATGTGGCTCAAGTGGTAGCGCGCTCGCCTGGCATGCGTGCGGCCTGGGTTCGATCCTCAGCACCACATACAAACAAAGATGTTGTGTCCGCTGAAAACTAAAAATAAATAAATAAATATTAAAAAATTCTCTATCTTTAAAAAAAAAAAGAGCTATTATCCAAAAACTCAATTAAAACAGAACACCAAAAATAGTTCCTATAACCCAAATAAATGAGAGAGAGAGAAACTAGAAACAAATGGCATGAATAAAAAATAAATATCAAAATATGTACTAAAATACAAATATGTCAATAATTATTTAATATGCAAGTGCTCTAAGCACAAAGGTCACGACAGAATGTCAAAATGCTTTTAAGAACTATATACAGTGTTGTTTTAAAATAGTTACAGTAATTACTTATCTAAAAATAGAAAATTTATCTATGTAGACAATGTCAGAATTACTTTTTAAAGTTTTATACAGTCTACAAGAAACTCTTCAAATGCAATGATACAAGAAGTCTCAATGTAAAAGGACAGAGGAGCATATACCATGCAAACAGGAACGAAAAGAAAGCTGAAATTTGTATATTAATTTCAGACAAATTAGACTTTAGTACAAAGAAAATGATCAAGGATAAAGAGAAACATGCCACGAGGATAAAAGGATTAACCTCTGAATTAGACACAACAGTCCTAAAAGTGGTTGTGCCTAACCCGAGATCTTGAAAATTCTGGAAAAAAACTGGCAGAATTTAAAAGAAAATTTGAAAAATACACCATGATAGTTGGAGATTTCAACCCTGCTCTACTAATAATGGTTTAAAATGGGGTTTCAATTTCCTGCATTTTGGTGGGGGATAGAAGTAGTGGTGAGAAAGTCATCAAGGATAAAGAACAGAATACCATCAGCCAGCTGCATCCAACTGGCATTTATAAACCCCCACCCAATGCAGTAAGACACACAGGCTTTTGATGTGTACATGAAACATTCACCAGGACAGGCCACATCTTAAGTCATAAATCAAACCTCAGCAGATTTAAAAGGGTATAAATCAGGGGTTCTGGCTCAGAGGTAGAGCACTTGCCTAGCATGTGTGAGGCACTGGGTTCGATTCTCAGCACCACATAAAAATAAAAGTATGGTGTCAACCTACAACTAAAAAAAATGTTAACAGAATATAAATCATATCAAATATGTTATATGACACAATGGTATTAAGTTAAAAATCAATAATGGAAAGACAACATGATTTTCCCTAAATGCTTAGAACTTAATTTAGCAGTTTTTCTTAAAATAGTTCAAAGAGGGAATTCTAACAGGAAATGAAAAATATGTTGCATGAAACAAAATGTGAAAATTTATGGGACACAAAGCAGTATTTAGAGGGAAATTTACAGCATTAAGTGCCAAGATTCCAACAAAATATAGCTGATGCTAAGAGCCAAGTATATGATGCATGGCATTTTTAGTCTAAAGGTGACGCCAGCTAGCCATTGAGATGATATGATTATGTTAAGATTTGCATTCATATGGATATTGGACTCCTGCTGTTCACCTAGGCCGGCTACAGGACTCCTGGAGAGTTTCCATTGGTTGGGGAAGTACAGTAGGAGGGAGTTCCGGGGGAGGAGCTCTCTGCGGGTCCGGGAGGAGGCCGCGTGGGTGGAAAAAATCTTCCCGGGCGCGTACCGGACATTGGCGGCAGTTTCAAAAAATAAACTTTGTTCCTGCTTGAGTGGCTCGTGATTTTGTGCCCGGCCAGACTGCGGCAACTGGCGGCCCGCACGGGGAACGCCTGAAGCTTGGAGGTGAGTAAAATTGCTCGCCCCTGAGGGAAGGCAACAAAATGGGTGACCATTTCAAAAAACAATGTGTTCTCGTTTTGATTTATCTTGTTTTTGTTTCAAGCTGCCTATCCCTAGAATTTTCTCAGGCAAACTGGGAAAATTGGTTGGCTCAAGGTTTGAAGTTATTCGGCCCTGAGAAAGAGAAAATTGATACAACTATTCTTTGTTCGGTTTTTGTTTCATTCTGTTTCGGTTTTGTTTTATGCTATCTTATTGGGTTGCGTTACCTTTATAGTAGATTAGAAACTAGTAAAAAACAAACCGAAAGACTGTTAAGTAAATTGTTAGAGGTCCAGACTATGGTAGAAAACATGTTAGGTCAAGCGAAAGAGAAGGTCTCTCAAGCTAGTCAGACAGAGGAAGATTTGAAGAAAGAAAGCTTAGAGGAAAAACAACCATCAGGCGGGGAATTACAACAGGAGGCTGCTACTAACCCCGTTCTATCACCAGAGGGCGTAATTCAACCAACAGCTCCATCTACAGCTGAGCGGCCCTCAACTCCCGTAGTTGATGGACGGAATCCTGAGGCAGGACCCCAAAGATTAGCATGCCCTGTACTTGAGCAGGCAGGAGGGCAACGAATTCACCGTGCTTTAGATTTCAAAACAGTGAAGCAATTAAAGGAGGCTGTAACAACCTATGGGCCGCAAGCACCCTTCACTGTGAGCATGGTCGAATCCATTACCAACTTAGACATGACGCCAGCAGATTGGGCTAACATGTGTCGATCTGTGCTAAATGGAGGACAATATTTGTTATGGAAGGTTGCCAATGAGGAATTTTGCATGGAGACAGCTAGGCGAAATGCAACAGCCGGTTACCCTCAAAGAAATCTAGAGATGTTATTAGGAAAAGGACCTTATGAGGGTCAACGGCAACAAATTGAATATGATCCTGGCGTATACGCACAAATTGCTGCAGATGCAGTTAGGGCATGGAAAACTTTACAGGGGCATGGAGATTTACAAGGACAATTATCTAAGGTAATACAAGGAGCTAATGAACCTTACGCTGAATTTGTAGATAGGCTTATTCAGACAGCATCTAGAGTATTTGGAGATACAGAACAGGCAATGCCATTTATAAAACAACTGGCTTATGACCAAGCAAATCGTTGCTGCAGAGAGGTCATCAGACCATGGAAACATGAAGATTTAAACACATATATTAAATTATGTAGAGACATTAATGAACAAGGGCAAGTCTTAGCAGCAGTACAACAGGCTTTAGATGCAGGCCAAAAACATGCTATAATTGTGATCAAACAGGACATTTTAAAAGGAGTTGCCCCATAGGAGGAGGGTTTAACAAGGCTAGGTATCAAAGGAATAGAATACCGGGTATTTGCCCACGATGCCGTAGAGGGAAACATTGGGCTAATGAATGCCGTTCTCAAACCACCATAGAAGGTATTCCGTTATCAAAAAACAGACAAGGACCAAGTGTTTACCCACGATATCGTGGAGAAAGACATCAGGCTCCATTGCCAAAAAACGGACTGGAGGGCCCAATGCTCCGGGGCCCAAAACCACAAATATACGGGGCAGTGGAGGAACCCAGCAACACCATCAAGGTAGTGCCCAGGACACATTATCCATTAAATCCCTCATCAGACAAACTAGAGGGAGCGCAGGGTTGGACATCTGCGCCTCTGCCAGAGCAGTACTAACTCCAGAGATGGGAGTTCAAATCATTCCCACAGGAGTAAAAGGACCTCTTCCCCAAGGAACAGTAGGCTTATTATTGGGACGCAGTTCTTCAACACTAAAAGGACTTATGATAAGTCCTGGGGTAATTGATCCCGATTATGAAGGTGAAATAAAAATTATAGCTAGTTCTCCAAGAGGTATATCAGTAATTTCACCAGGAGATAGAATAGCACAGTTATTAATAATACCCAGCCTACATGATAAATTTTCCAGTCGTACTGTAGAAAGAGGTTCCAGGGGATTAGGCTCCACAGGTGTAGATTGGGCTATGCTGTCTTTAAATCTAGATTCTCGCCCAATGCTAAAACTAAATATTCAAGGACATGACTTTAATGGGCTACTTGATACAGGTGCAGACCTTAGCATAATATCTCGTCAAGAATGGCCAAAACACTGGCCATTACAACAAGCCACTCAAACACTTCGAGGCCTAGGAGTGGCAACTAATCCCCATAGAAGTGCAATGGTATTAGATTGGAAGGATCCTGAAGGATGTGAAGGAACTATACAGCCCTATGTATTGGATCATCTTCCTATAAATTTATGGGGACGAGATGTCCTAGATCAATTAGGTTTGACATTAACAAATAACATCAATCCTAATGCGCCCACTACTAGAGCTAGACAAGGCTTTAGGAAAGAAGAAAGATTAAGAGAACAAGAACAAGGTATGACAGCACCAATTCAAATAGATCAAAAAACAAATAGACATGGATTGGGTTTTCAGAAAGGGCCACTGAGACAATCAAAATTACTTGGAAATCAAAAAGACCAGTGTGGGTTCCTCAGTGGCCCCTGACTAAAGAAAAGATACAAATAGCCCATGACCTGGTCAAACAACAATTAGCGGAGGGACATATACAACCTTCCGTATCTCCCCATAATACTCCCATTTTTGTCATTAAAAAGAAATCTGGTAAATGGAGATTGTTACAAGATTTAAGAGCCATTAATAATGAGATGGTTATTATGGGACCTGCTCAATCAGGGATTCCCCAATTGTCTGCTTTACCAAAAACCTGGTATGTTTTAGCTATAGATATTAAAGATTGTTTTTTTTCAATTCCAATTCATCCCGAGGATAGTCCACATTTTGCATTTACTATCCCTGCACTAAATCATGAAGGTCCTGATCAGAGATATGAATGGAAAGTACTCCCTCAAGGGATGGCTAATAGTCCAACTATGTGTCAAATTTATGTTAACAAAGCAATCCAGCCACTTAGAAATCAAAATCCTGAACTACAAATATTTCACTATATGGATGATGTGTTATTGGCACATAAAGATAAAAACACATTGCTAGAATGTTATGCCACACTTACAAATTTATTAAAAAATTATAATCTAGAGATATCAATAGATAAAGTACAATTAAATCTTCCAATTAATTATTTAGGGGTTTTATTATCCTCAACCATGGTCCGTCCACCCAAAATTCAAATACGAGTAGATCAACTCAAATCACTTAACGACTTTCAAAAGTTATTAGGAGACATAAATTGGATAAGGCCTTATCTAGGCATACCAACAGGAGAGTTGGGACCTTTATTTGATATTCTAAAAGGTCCATCAGATCCAAATTCACCCCGCATGTTGACGCCTGAAGCAAGAAAGGCATTAAAAATCATTGAAACATATATGGAAAATATGCATTTGGATAGAATTGATATAAGTTTGCCTTTATTATTTATTGTACTGCCAACAAAAAATATTCCTACAGGAGTATTCTGGCAAGAAGGTCCATTATTGTGGATACATTTATCTTATTCTCCTAACACTATTCTTACTAGGTATCCTGAGGCTGTAGGACAATTAATACTCAAAGGAATAAAAGCAGCAAAGGGAGTGTTTGGGATTTCTCCCAATAAAATTATTACTCCATATACTATAGATCAAATTGATGAGTTAGCTAATGAGTTAAATACTTGGGCAATAATCATGTGTAAATCTAATGTTTCATTTGATAATCACTTACCGTCTAATCCTTTGTTGTCTTTTTGGTCTAAACATCCTGTAGTTTTTCCAAAGATGACAAAAAAAACCCCTATCATGAATGCTCCAAATATATTCACTGATGGGTCAAATAATGGTACAGCAGCAGTAGTTACCCCTGATCAAACTTTTACATTTTTAGTACCCAAACAATCAGCTCAAAAGGTAGAGCTTAATGCAGTATTACAAGCTTTTATGATGTTTAAAGATTCTGTATTTAATTTATTTTCTGATAGTCAGTACGTAGTTAATGCTATAGTATCCCTTGAAGATGCTGGTAGGATTTCCCCTTCTTCTACTGTTTTCTCTTTGTTTTCCACTATACAAAGTCTAATCTGGGACAGAAAAGATCCATTCTTTATAGGACATATCAGGGCACATACAGGATTGCCTGGAGCCCTTAGTTTGGGCAATGAGTTAGCAGATAAATCTACACATGACATACATATTTTCTCCACAATAGAAGAAGCTATAAATTTTCATAAAAGGTTCCATGTCAATGCTAATACTTTACAAAAGCATTTTAAAATAACTAAAGAACAAGCCCGACATATAATAAAACAATGTCAAAATTGTGTGACATTTTTACCACAAATTAATCTTGGAGTCAATCCTAGAGGACTGATACCTAACCATATTTGGCAGATGGACGTCACACACTTGCCAGAATTTGGAAAATTAAAATATTTACATGTTACAGTTGATACTTCTTCCGGATTTCTGATGGGCTCCCTTCATGCCGGAGAAAAAACTAAAGATGTTATAGCTCATTGCTTACAAAATTTTGCCACTGTGGGCGTTCCAAAACAGTTAAAAACCGATAATGGTCCTGGTTATACGTCCACCTCTTTTAAACAATTTTGCTCATCATTTGGCATTACTCACATAACAGGAATTCCATACAATCCACAAGGACAAGGCATAGTTGAAAGAGCTCATCAAACTATTAAAATGTACTTATTAAAACAAAAGGAGGGAATTGGAAAGGGGTATATATCCCCCAAAGATAAACTTAAAATAACCCTTTTTACTCTAAACTTTTTAAATTTGGATTCATCAGGGCTTAGTGCTGCGGAAAGACATTTGTATCCAAAAAATGTACATAAGCCTAAGGTACTTTGGAAGGATATTCTAACAGGACAATGGAAAGGTCCTGACCCAGTGATAGTCTGGAGTCGGGGCTCTGTTTGTGTTTTTCCACAGGGAGAACAGCAGCCGATTTGGATTCCAGAGAGATTAACTAAAACAATTTCTACAAAACAAAAGGAAAATGATTCAACTCAAATCCATAACAGCTGATATCCAGAGCTCCAGCTTGGCTATTCTTACATCTGTGACAGTGATTAACCAGGATGCTTTTTTCAATATCTATTTTATTATTGCTTTTTCCCACATCATAAAGTTCTATTTTATTTTTGAGCTCATACAGACCTAGGTTAATGTTTTTTCTGATCAGTTTTATTTTTTGACTGTGGAGTTTTTGAACATTGCAATGGAGATTTCACCTAGGTAAAGCTACAAGGCCTTTACTATTGTCTTATGTGTTATATGTTACGTGTGCACACTTCTGTTTTGTGTTGTATGTCTGTATGTGTGTATGTCCATGTATCACATATGAGGGGCGCTCATGCACATGGATCCAAAAAATTTTTTTATTATTATTATTCACGTGATTTTAATAGTTTAATTTAATTTGGGTAAACAGCTGTTGAGGATTGTTTTAATATATGAACAAATAGAAGGTTAACAGATCTGTTTGTTTACTTTCACCTTTCCTTTTCATTATATTTAATAATTCTGTTCAGGATAATGTAAATTGTTCTAAATATTGTTCTCTTAGTACCTGTTGAAATGTTACATATTTTTTTTAGCATCATTGTCAAAATTCCTATTTTCATCCCAGTGCCGGTGAAGACAAAGATAAAACCAAACTACAACTTCTTCGAGAGTTATCACAACAAACCGTGTAAACTGATACATCAATGATTTATAACTCAACAAGTAATGCTCAATCAATGAGTCGATTTATTTTGGAAGGATATGGACATATTGATAGATTCCTCTGCTTTGAACTGCTTACAGAACTTGCCTGGACTATGTATCACTTGTATGCTTTATTTTGGGAGGATATGGACATATTGATAGATTCCTCTGCTTTGAACTGCTTACAGAATTTGCCTGGACTATGTATCACTTGTATGCTTTGTGATCTATTTGTTGATGCAGCGAATTATGGTAGTGCTAGCGTATCTTTGCTGATGTGTCACCAGTGATGTAATTTTTCCTAGGAGCCGTTAATTGACTTGGTGTCATGACATTTCTGTATCCTCCTCCCTTCTACTAGTGATGGTCTAATTTTGGGGGCCAACAGAGGTGAGGTAAAGAACCTCACCCCCCCACCGACACCAAGGGCCAAATTTGGGGGCCAACAGAGGTGAGGCAAAGAACCTCACCCCCCCACTGGTACATAGGCCTATCCACAAGTATGGCTATATGCTGGACCGGTAGTCAGTGACGGGTATGATCTAATTGCAGTGGTATCAACCTAAGACAGGAGGCTGACGCCTAAAAGTCAGTTTTCCGATGACGGGTAAGAACCATATGTTGAATTGGACAAACCTAACAGGCACGGTCCCTAGCCAGATTGCTTGTTACTTAAACAGAAGGGGGGAGATGCTAAGAGCCAAGTATATGATGCATGGCATTTTTAGTCTAAAGGTGACGCCAGCTAGCCATTGAGATGATATGATTATGTTAAGATTTGCATTCATATGGATATTGGACTCCTGCTGTTCACCTAGGCCGGCTACAGGACTCCTGGAGAGTTTCCATTGGTTGGGGAAGTACAGTAGGAGGGAGTTCCGGGGGAGGAGCTCTCTGCGGGTCCGGGAGGAGGCCGCGTGGGTGGAAAAAATCTTCCCGGGCGCGTACCGGACATTGGCGGCAGTTTCAAAAAATAAACTTTGTTCCTGCTTGAGTGGCTCGTGATTTTGTGCCCGGCCAGACTGCGGCAAGCTTCCAAATCAATTAACTAGAAAACAGATCCTGAAGATCAAGGATAAAGAGAAACATGCCAGGAGGATAAAAGGATTAACCTCTGAATTAGACACAACAGTCTAATTCTGGGAAACAGAAAAAAAGGAATCAATAAGTATTCATCAGAAAAATCAATGAAATATTCAATCCTTTGAAAGTATCAATGAATTGAAAAAGCTCTAGCAACACAAGAATCATAAAAAGAGATATGATTCATGAATATCAGGAAAGAAGCAGTGAGGATCCTAAAAGGATCGGGAGAGAACATTACAAATAAACCCACACACATAAATTTGACAGCTTAGGTGAAATGGACTGATTCCTTAAAACACCACTGTTCTGTCCAACTGTACCTTCAGGGAAAGTCTCCCCAAAGGGTCAACGGGGTGTTTCTTGGATTATTAGGGGATCTTATGCACAGAGAATTGCAGCATGTGGGGGGAAGACATCAAGAAGGGAGCCGTTCTGCAGGGTACAACCTGAATGAGGAGGAGTGCTCTGGAGCCCTATGAGGGTTGCCCCTAGCTGGGGCTAGTCCCCTCTGTTGACCTGGCAGTGTTTGGGGCAACCTCTAACCAACTTCATCAGTATCTGACTGTTCAAGGCTCCTGCTTGGGTCCTGGCTTGCACAGGAAACTCGCAGCTGGCTGGGTCACAGTGTGGTCTAGACACTGGGTGTTTTCCAATCAAGACAAAGGAAAAGGAAAGGGGACAGAGGGACCCTAGACCTGCAAACTTGAAAAACTCAAGATAAAACTGAAAATTGGAATGGGAATCTATAACCATTACAGAAATGGGATCTGTGGTTACATCCAACCAAAAAAGGAATCTCTGGTCCCAGATGTTTTCAATGGCAACTTCTACTGAAAAATCTAAAGAAATAGCACTAATTCTACTCAGTTTATTGAATAAAAACAGGACAGGAGGGGACATGTTGGAAGGGTCAGGGAGGGCTGTGGTGACAGGGTGAAAAGACTGGTAGGGACCCAGTCTGGGAACCTCAAGGATATGCCCTGGAGCAGCAGAGTTTGAAGCTGAAGGTGGGCTGGACACTCACTTGTTGCTGGGGGCGGATTTGGGGCCAGGCAAGGAGAATCCCATCTGGAGTCTGTCCCCACAGGTGTCACAGGATGGGGGAGGGGGCAGACTGGGAGAGGGGGCACTGCAGGTGACCCTGAGGTGCATATGGATGAAATAGACCAGGGAATGAAGACCCAGGTGGGGTGGGGCCTGAAGCAATAATTCACTTGGAACATGTGAGGGTCCTCGGCCAGTCCTCCTGACCCTTTCAGAGTCCTGCAGAGATTCTAATCCCTCCTGGGATCAACACTGTGGGCAGAGAGCAGATGAGAGACGCCGAGTCAGAGGCTGGACACTGAGGTGGAGAGCCAAATGTCACGTGTTATGGCCACTGTAGTGGGAAGTGTTCATCTCCACATGCTAGAACTATAGCCACAGGTGTGTCCTGAGGACAGGAGGAGCTGTTGTCACCACTCACTGCCTGATGGCATCTCTCCAGCAGGGATCAGCTGCCCAGTGTAACAGTGGACAAGGCAGATGTTTGCCTGCTCAGCGTTTCTGATATTAGCCTTTGTGGTCTCTCAGGCTGAGCAACCTGGGTCTACCGGCCCCTCCACCATGATGCTTTGCCACACCTTAGGCCCAGAGCCATGGAGCCAGCTGGCTGCAGACCGAGACCTCTGAAACCCTGAGTCCCAAGTAAACTTCTCTAAGTGGCTCTTGTCGGGTGTTTTGGTCACAGTGATGCAAAAACTGATGAAAGCAGATGAGGATTGGCCAGGCTGCTTGGAGAGGGCGAGAGCTCCCAGCCTTGCACAATCTCTGTCCTCACTGCCTTCCTGGGGAGGAGTGCCCCACATCAGGGCTCTGGAGGGAAGGAAATAGCCTGACTCCACTATCCAGGAGGCCAGCGTGTGGAGGGGCAGCTGGGTGTGTGGTTTGTGAGGCAGACAGGACCCAGCTATGGGATCAGATAGTGGTCATTGGGAGCCACATGTGGTCACCAGGAGGAGCTATGGTTTCTGTGGAACCTAACCCAGAACTTTGTCCCAAGAGTTGTTTTACCAACTTACCATTCCTACAACTGCTCACCTGTCTGGGGGGTCACTGGGCTCTTCATGCCAGGACCCTACCTTAATGCTGAAGCCAGATTGGTTCTGTGGCCTGAGGACAGTGTCTCCTGTGATCAAAAAACAGGCCACCAGCACTCACTCAGAGGGTCTCAGGCTTCTTCCTGTTAGTCACATCATGACCTGGAAGAACCGTTATCGAGTGGGCAGCTTGCTAACTCCATCGTTTCTCATTTTCCAGCAAAAAATGTCAGGCGCTCAGCTGCACAGACAAGTAAGTGAACTGCTGGAGAACTTGAATACACACAGGAGCAGTGAGAAGGTAACAAGAGAGTCAGGGGGTCCTTGTCACTGCTCCCTGCAACCTTCTGGAGGCCAGAGCTTCCCTCCTCCCTCTGAAGACCCAGCTCTGAGTACCCCTGAGAACAAGTGAGCTCAGTATGGGAGCCACCGCGGGGGCTGGCATCAGGTCCTTGCTGTCACCCTGGCTGGCTGACATCAGCCACAGGAGGCCCAGGAGTGAGTCATCCTCTCTGGCTCCCCAAGGGCCTGGAGATGGGCTGAGCTGCCCCTGGGAACAGGTCATGGGAGGAACATTCCTAGAGGAACAAGCTCAGCCCCATGGGAACATCCGTTGTCATCCATGAGGACAGGCCCCTTGCACAAGCAGAGGTGAAAAGGGACAGTTGGGGGTGTGGTTGCTGGAGGTGGGGACTCAGCCCCAGGAGAGGAGGGCAGGAGGTCTAAGTGGGGGTGGCTTGGTCTATTTAATGGAGTGGGGTCCTGGAGGGGTCTCAGGTCTGTCCATCAGAAAAGCTAGTCCCCAACAGGCCTCTTGCCAGGACTGCTGGGCACAGGTGGTGACATGGGACCACAGGTGAGCTGGGATCTGGTGGCCCTCCCTGGATTCACTGGGAGGAGTGTTCTCAAGAGACACTCTGTTTCCTGCTGACAGTCTTGTGAGGGTGTTTGTGGCATTAGTTTCGTATGTTCCAAGCTGGTCCTGCCAAGAACTCTGGGGAGCTGGTCTGAGCAGGGCAGAGGGGTCTCTCTGTGGGCACACAGAGGCCCCTGCTGCCACAGTCCCCAGCTGGCCTGACTCCCATGGGCCCACCTCCCTGCATGGCCTCCTGGTGATGGCCAGCCTGACCCCACAAGGTCACCTCCCCCCATCAGGTCACTCCAGACACCCTCCTTCATCCCCCTCATCACACTGTGTCACCCCTCATCACCCTTGCCCTTTCCCCATATAAACTGGAAAAGCTATTATTTGAAAAACAGTGACCCATTGAAAATATAAGGTCAACTTAACATACAATGTATGAGCTAAACACTAAAGAAACCAGAGCCCTGAGAACATGGAACTTATGATTCTGCTCTAAGAAATTTTTAGAAACTGTCTGTAGAGGCAGAAAATTATGATTAATGAACGTCTAGAGCTGGTTTAGGGGGAGAATTCCAATGGGTTGAGGGATGGAAATATCTTAAAGATAGATTGTGATCATGATTACATAGCTCTGCAAATACTCGAAAAAAATCTTGGAATTACAACATGGTATAATTATGTTTTGTGAATTATAAAAAATAAAGACCAAAAATAAACGTGGCAAATGAGGAGTAGCATTATTTCTGGCTTTCAGAAACCCAAGTCACAGACTCTGCAAAACAAAACCTATCACTTGTCCCTTTCAGTGAATGATAAAGGCGGGGAAAGAGGCCAGGACACAGATGCATCTTGAAAGTCTGGTCCCATTTGCAAAACAAAACAGAAGTTTGTGCAGGGCATTTGTGGACAGGAATCTCCTGTCTGGTCCCCAGGCCACAGAGTAAAATAAGTGACCAAGTGACCATATGAAACTGACCCACAGGCTGCAGGGAGCATGCAGTGGTGCCCTCCTGGGGTTACGATGTCCCTGACAGACACCACTCAGGATGAAACAGAATTGCCTCTGTTGCTGAGGGCATTGATGTCTGTGCTGGCAGTTGCTTCTCTATCACCAGTTTAAATTCTCACAGGTGCTGGTCTGTCACCAACTCCACAGCTGCCCTGTCCTCACTCATTCCCAAGCAGGCGCCACACCCCATGATCCTGAACCTGTGAATTCACTACTATCACGTGTGAGGTTTGCCTTTTGTTCATTGCACAACGTGACTAATATCAGACATAAAGGTTTCCATAAAACTCTTTAAATTCTTAATTTAAATGTTATGAAAATATAAAATATTAATGATGCAGGAATAATTAGATAAATTCCATCACATGCTATCACCACAAGCCGCCTGCAATTCCCATTATTTTGCAGCTCATTCTCAAATGTGAACTCCGATTATTCTGGTGGAACTTCAAAGTAAATATAAGATAGCACACCATTAAGTTTATAGGAGTTGTAATGCCTCTAACTGAGGAAGAGAAAAATAATAAAAATACCATGTTTAAAATAAATAAAATAATAAAGTAACATAAATTTTGCACATTGTAGAAAAAATTTCCAGATTTTAGTTGTAGATGGACACAATACCTTTATTTTATTTATTTATTTATGTATTTTTATGTGGTGCTGATAATCCATCCCAGGGCCTCACACATGCAAGGCGAGCACTCTACCACTGAGCCACAATCCTAGCCCGCTTCCAGATTTTTCTATGTACAATAACTTTAGGATCCAACAACTTTCAAAGACTTTTCTTGAAATACCCCCATATTTTAAGTCTAATATTTAACCCGGAGCCCCAGAATGTCAATAGGTGACTATATCTTTGGTTACAGAACCTGAATAAAACCAGGTTTAAATATTTGCAGTGTGTTTGTTGCTGTGACCAATGCTGTCTTGGGGGAGGGGTGTTTTCTCTACCCACAGAGCCCATGGACAGGGGGAGGTGCTTATTGATCCCACCAGCACCCCATGTTCTGTTCAATCTGTGGCTCAGTCTTAGTGTACCAAAGAAAGAAGAGAGAGAGAGGAGAGGGAGTGGGGAGACAGGGAGAATGGAAAGAGGGGGGAAAAAAGATACTGATGGATAGGAGAAAATAGGCCACCATAAAACAAAATGACTTAGAGTAATCTTTTGAGTTCATAGCATCTCCTAAGCCTGACTTGGCTTCAGTGTTGGGTATTTTTCAGCCTTCTTGCATTTATATGCATTGTGCTGAATCATGGTTTAGGAAAAAAAATTGAAAATCCACCAGAATTTACTTATAAGGATGTATGTGCTTCCAGTAGAAATCTATTAAAGGTACTTTTGGTAGAAGGGTGCTTTGCCTTTTGTTTCTGGTTGGTTGGTGCCTAGGAAACTTTACAATCAGGGCCAGCCTACAGGTTTCCTTCTCATCCAATCAGAACAAGCTTTCCAGAAGACCTAATTTGAATAGAGCCTGTGAATGGGCTGCTCAGGCCACGCCTGCCGTTTTGTCTTCCCAGGCCCTGTTCCTTCCTTCTTGCAGACTGGGTTCTGCTCTCCCAAATAGCAGCATCCAGAGCACCCACCGGAATCCCAGAACAAAGAAGTAAGGAGCACAGGGTAACAGGGCAGGAAGGGCGGCTCAGCCTGTGTCTGAGGGGCTGAAGCTGGTTTTCCTCATCCTGTTCCTTTCCTGGTTTTCCTTTCCCTGTTCCCTGCTTCCCCATCATCCTTCAACATCCCATCCCTGCCGAGTCTTGTCCTCAAACTCTGTGAGTATATCACCATGAGTCGGTGACTATAGGTCTGCACTGTCCCCTGCTAGAAGACAAGAGTCAGGATGATGTATGCTTTCCTGGAAAAGGGAGCTGGTTTTTCAGGTTTCCTCTTATAGTAACTTCCTGGCCACTTTGGCCTCTGTAGGTGGAGACAAGAGTCTCAGGCCTGGCAGGGAGAAAGCATGGCTCCACAAGCCATTAACTGTCCCAAGGTTCCAGATGTATCTCCTCTGGACATAGGGAGCCACTTTGTATTTTCAGAGAATCAGGTGATCATGAGCCTACCTGGTCAGGAGCCTTTTGATTTCTGTTGGCCCATGAGTGAAAGAGCAGGAAGGTGTCCTGCTTCTGGGCGTGGGGTTGATGCCAGGCATTGGAAACTCTGGATGAAGACTGAAACAAAACTGAGGCACATGAGCACAAATATACAGTCAAAGCCTTTACTGGACTCTCCACTTGGGAAGGGAAACACAGTTCCCACAAGAAAGTGTCAGTCTGGCTCACTGGAACAAAGAAAGGATCTAGTTTTATTGGCTGCTTGCAGGGATGAGCCGGGCTTAGGAATTTCAATAGGCTTTAGGTGCACTTCAACCTGTGCATGCATTCCCAGGCTCCAAACCACATTTCCCACCAGACTTCACTAGGAACCTGATAACAGACATCCCAACATGTATGAGGTGACAGATCACCATGGCCTTGATTTGCATTTCCTTAATAATTAAAAATATTCAGCATCTTTTCCTCTACAGCTTGGCCACTGGCAATAATATCTGCATGGGTCCTTGCCTTTTTTTTTTTTTTTTTTCAATGTTCTAGGGATGGAACCCAGATCCTTGAGCTGCTAGGTAATTCCTCCACCACTAAACTATGTCTCCAGCCCTTTTGCCTATTTTTAAATCAGGTAATTTGCTTTTTTTCTATTGAACAGTATGTGCTCCTTAAATATTTCGGATATTACTCCCTTATCAGCTAACAGTTTCTCATTCCCAGCTTTGCCTTTTCATTTCATTGAATTTTTTCCCCTTTGCTGTACAGAAACATGTTAGTTTATTGTGGTATGAGTTTGTTTTTGTTTCCTGTGCTTTTGGGGCCACATCCAAAAAAATCATTGTTGAAACCCGTGCCATGGGATTCTCCCTTATGTATTTTTTAGGAGTTTTGTGGTTACAATTCTTATGAACACGTTTTTAACCCATTTTGAGTTTTTTGTTTGTTTGTTTGTTTATGTACGGTGTCAAGTAAGAGTTTAATTCCAATTTGGGGCATGTAGGTTTTCCGGTGGAGAGAGTGCACCTGGCAGCCCCCAGGGCATCAAGCCACACAGTGTGTCCTGCTGAACCCCAAGGCCCAGACACTGTGCCAGATCCTGCCCTAGATAGAAGCTGGCAGAAGCTATCCAGGCCCTTACCCACTGCTGCCCAGTGATTCCACAGCTCCAGAGATCCAGGCCATGCCTGCCCTCTGACCAAGCCAAAGGAGAAGAAAGGGGACAGAGCAGGCAGCAGACCCAGCCCTGTGGGACCAGCAGGGGGAGCAGGGAGCGTGGAACTGGGCAGCTGGGAGGGCTGTGCCCTAGGGTGGTAGTGGTGCACTGCTGGTGTGCCCTGGATGCCAGGGTTGGATTTGTTGGACTTTAGGCTCCTCTCTGACATTTCCAGCTCGGGACCCAACCTGCTGAGCCTCCTCAAGCACATTTTATGTGCACATTCCATACTTCATAGTATATTTGCAGTGTTATGTGATCATCATCATAGGCTAATTTAAGGACATTTCTCTTAATCACAAAATACTTCATGGTATTTGCAGTCCTTCCAGCCCTCGTCTACCTTTGATCTATACCATCCCTGGACATTTGCTTTTGGAATCATGTATGTGGTCTTTTCTTCTGGTCACTTTCTCTCAGCGTTTTTGAGTTTCATTCCTGATGTTGCATGATGTCCAATCACCTAACTCATTTTGATTGCTGAATAATATTCCAGTAAGAAATGCAATGCTACATGTTGTTCCTCCTTTTTCTTATTAACATGGGTTGTTTTCACATTTGTTGGTCATGACTAGTGCAGCAGTGACCCCACCTGTGGACAGGGGTTTTGATAACTTTTGAGAACATCACTGGGAGTGGAATTGCTGGGCTCACATGGTAATTCTATTTAAAGCATTTTGAGAAACAGCCAAATTGCCCTTCAGAGTGGCCACACTATTTTATCCTCCCATGTACTAGCTGTGTATCACATTTCCACATTTGTCCCACCAGCAATTATTTGTTCTTATATGTTGAAGTAGAGTCACTCTCCTCATTGTAAAGTGGTATCTCAATGTTTTGACTCACATTTTTCTTGGGACTAAGATTAAACACATTTTTACAAATTGGCAATTTGTACATGTTTTGGCAATGACAAAATGTCAGTTAAAATCATTACCACATTTTAAGCTGTGTTGTCTTTTTTATTATTATATTTTGTAATTTTCATTATAAGTTTAGAATAGCTTATTTTCTAAATTTCTTTTTTATTTTTTCTCTTTGATGCTTTTTAGAATGGTATTGTTTTCTTAAGTATGTTTTTAGAATGCTAACATACAGAAATAAGATTCATATTTTTATCTTAATCTTATATCCTGTGATTTAACTGAGGTCTTTTATTACTTTGAGTAGGTATTTAGTGGATTCCTCAAGATTTTCTTTATTACACAGGATTACGTGTTGGGCATTACAAGACAATTTTGCTGTTCCCTTCCTCTGCAATCTGAAGTCTTTTCTTCATTTTTCTCTGCATGGTTTTGTTAGCAAAATACTTTGGTACAATGTGGAATTGAAGTGGTAAAAGTGAATATTTTGTGTGGATCCTAAACTTTAGGGGAAAACATTCTTGCCCCACCATGATGTTTATAGTAGGGTTTCTGTAGATGTCCTCTCTCAAGTTGTGGGAATTCTCCTCAATTCTTAGTTCACTTAGAGTTTTTATCATAGTATGGGTTTCTCTCAAGTTGTGGGAATTCTCCTCAATTCTTAGTTCACTTAGAGTTTTTATCATAGTATGGATTTCATCAAATGCTATTGTCTGTATTGATGTAATTATCACATCTTGACTTTTCCATATGGCATGATATACTAATTTACTGCTTTTTGAGATATGATTGACAGGCAGAAAACTGTATGTTTAATATCTTTGGTTTAATAAATTTGGGCACGGACCCATGGTACCACACCACAACAAGGTAATAAGCATATCCCCATTAAGTGTTCTTACCATAAAACACACAGAAACACACAGGGACGGGAGGAAATGTGGAAGTATGGACTTAATGGGTTTTGAGATGTCTCGCCATGTTTTGTGGCACAATCCCAATCTGTCATAGTGTGTGACCCTACTCACATGTTGTTGTATTCCATTTGCTGGTTTGATGTTGAAGATTTCTTTGTCTACATTCCAGGGGGATTTTGTTCTGGTTTCCTTTTGATGCTCTTGTATAGTTTTCATATGACAATGATCCTAGCCTATGGAATGAATTGGGAAGTGTTTTCTTCTATTTTTCTGAAAGTGTTTTGAAGAATTAGTATTAATTTGTTTTTTCACTACTGAGAGTTGAACCCAGGGTGCTCTACCACTGAGCTACATCCCGAGCCCTTTTTATTTTCTATTTTGAGACAGAATCTCACTAAATCAAGCTTATAAGAGATAAAAGTCCAGTCTCTGATACGAAAAATCTTGATTTCGGTGTTTTGCACTTTCCAACTTCCTGTCTTGGTGTGGCTCATGTAAGTGGAATCCTACACCATCTGTCCTCTTATGTCTGACCTATTTCATAAGGCAACACTTAACATACTTAATGTTAATTCATCATGTGGGCTGAATTGGACACTCTTTAAATTCATGTGTTATAGTCCTGCCCCCCTTACCTCAGAATGTGACTTTATTTTGAGATAAAGCTATTAAAGAGATGATCAAAGTAAAATAAGGTCATATGGGCTGGCCTGAAGCCAACAGGACAGGTGTTCTTATAAGAAGAGGATATCAGGACATAGACTTACACAGGAAAGGACCAAGTGAGGACAGGGAAAAGACAGCCACCAATCATCTAGGAACTAAGGAGTCAGAGTTGGGGAGGGACATTTGTTAGCTTGTTACGGACACGAATGTTTCCTCAAATTCTTATGTTTACATCTTGACTTCTGCACCTCAGAATGTGACTATATATTGGAGAAAGAGATTTAAAGAGGTAAAAAGATAAAATAAAGTTATAAAGTGGGCTGTATACCAAAGACAGGCATTGTATTTATCAGAGTAAATGAGGACATAGTCACAGAGGAAAGACAATGTAAGATAGAGGGAGAAGACAGACATTGATAAACCCTGATAATACTTACAAGTTTGAACTTCCAGCCTCAGTCTATTTACAAATTTCTATTGTAGCCAATTGGTCTTTGGTATGTCAATATGACAGCCCTAGCATGAAAATAATTTTTTATAGTTGAATGATATTCCAGTGTGTGTGTGTGTGTGTGTGTGCGCGCGCATCACATTTTGTTTACTCATTCATCCACTAATGGACATGTACTTGTTCCTATTATTGGACACTGTGAATAATGCTGCTTTGAGTATTGGTGTACACCCATCAGAGTCTCCGGTTGTAATTCTTGGGGTATTTACCTAAAGGTAGAATTGCTGGATTATGGTATTCTATGTATAATTTTTGAGAAACCACATGCTATCATCCACAGCAGCTGCTCTGCTGATTTTAATATTCTTTCCTGTTCATCATAGCTGTCTTAGAGGGTTTGAAGTGGTATCTCACAGTGAGTTTGATTTGCATTTCACTAATGATTGGTGATGTGGAACATCTTTCTAAATGTTCTTATGGATTTTTGGTATGTCTATTTAAATCCTTTGCCTATTTTTAAAATTGTGTTGTTTTGTTGTCGAATTGTATGAGCTTTTATGTATCTTGGTATGAATGCTTATCAGTTATTTTCTGTCTGGACATTCCAATATCTTGGTCTTACCTGAGTCAGCTTTTGATGATCCCTTAGTCTCTTGGGACTTTTTTTCTTCTTCTTTTCTTTTGCAGCTGTAGTTGGGATCTGGAATGCCCCAAAGGCCCGTGTGTTAAAGGCTTGGTTCCCATCCTACAGCACTGTAGGGAAGAGGAATCTTTGGGAGTGGGGCCTCGTGGAAGGGAGCTGGGTTAGTGGGGGCATGTCTTGAAGGGGACATGGGACTCCGGCCCCCTCCTCTGCTTCTGGCCACCAGGTGAGCAGCTGTACAGCACCTTGCACTCCTTGCCATGACGTTCTGCCTCACTGCAGGTCCACGGGGGGAGCCAACTATCCATGGACTGAAATCTCTACATCCATGAGTCAAGATAAACCTTTCCTCCTTTTAAGTTGATCTTTCTAAGTATTTATCCCAATTGGTAAGGGACTAACACATATGGTATGCCTTATAATTTTGTTGAAAGACAGACAGGTCTTGGGTAGTAGAAACTGAAAGGCTTGTAATGTGGGAATTTGCAGCTAGGAGTGAAGCTATGTTTAATATTTGCTTTATAAGTACCAAAGCCTGCAAATTCCTCTGGTGTCCATATTTATGTCTCCCCTTGACTTTGGCTCTCTTAATTACTCCTCCTCAGAGTTTGTTCGTTATAACTCTTTGAGCTCATTTCATTATTAGATGGGAACCTGTTGGGGTACTAGTATTATCTAGGACAGGAGGGTGCTCTACAATATTCCAGTGAAATTCATTCTTGTAATGAGCCTATTTCCCAACACCACGAGTATTACAAGTATTTCTGACCCTTCTCCAAGGACACAGTTTTCCTTGTCCCCACCCCTCCAGGCTATAGAATTCCCAATCTATTTCATTAAAGTTCTGACATGATTTTTCTATAATGGTTCCTCTTCCCCTATCCTACTAGATTCATAAGGGATCCTTCTCAATATCCACCATAGGAACCTGTTGGAGTTCCTGGAAGTAAAACATATAAAAGTAGGAAGGTCACCCCAAACTGGGGCCCTTGAAAGTCAGAAGTTTTTCCTGCTCTAAGAAGCCTCCAGTGATTCACCAGGATTACCAGTCAGTGTCTCTACCAGCTCCTGGCTCTTGTAGCCCCTGCTCCAGGCAAGCAGATCTCAGCAGTGTATCTTTGTAAGTGCCTGATCCTCTAGGTTTTGAAGTGACAGTGTACCTGTGACCTCAGTTCTTTGGAAAAAAATTTTTAAAACTTCAATTTTCATTATTCTAGCTTTTCTTATTGAAATAAAGAAGTGACAACTCCTAAAGTCTTTACATATTGGAGCTAAAACAAAAAGTCCTACAATATTTTTTAATGTCCTGGTATACTATCATCTGTGTTATTTATGAGCCTTCGATAGTGATTGACTCTTATCTTCCTGAATCACATTTTTATCTTTCTTGGGATTCCTGGTGATTTTTCACTGGATATCAGACATTTTGAATTTTGGAATCTAGATATTTTTAAGTATTCTTCAATGAAACAGTCATAATTGGTTTAAAATAGCTTTATAAAACTCTTTTTCTTTTTATTAATTTATTTTTGTAACTAGGGATTGAACTCAGGGGTACTCTTATCACTGAGCCACATCCCCAGCCCTTTTTATTTTTTATTTTGAGACAGAATCTCACCAAATTGCCCAGGTTAGCTTGAACTTGAGATCCTCTTGCCTCTGTCTCCTGAGTAGCTGGGAGTATAGGTGTGCATTGCCATACCCAATTTATAAAACCTTTTTTATAAAGTCTCCAGAAATTGTCTTAAGTGTGTAAAGAAAACAGACTTCTTGGATTTCTTCAAGATCTACTAATATTAATAAGATCAGGGTAAGTTTCTGACACTTGGAGGCCCTCCACCTTCAGCTTTCACTTAAGAGTTATGGTATTTCCTTTGAAGGGCCAGGTTACCAGCAGAGCACACGATCCCATGTCCTTGGTATAGAAGTAGTGAAGGTCCAGGTAGGTGTAGCCAAGAGGTCAGGGGCTTCCTTCTGCTCTATCTACAACTCAAAGGACAAAGCCTCTTCCCAAACCTGGTAGGCTGAGGATCCTAGGACCTTGCTCCAGTTTGCTCATGGGCAGAACTAAGCTGAGAAGACCAAAGGCTATGACCTTTACCCAGTACCTTCCACATAAAGCAGAAGGGTCAGTTTGAGAGAAGTGGGCCACTGCCTCCACCCCCAGCTCTAGGGCACAGACCATAGAAACTGAGAGTTCTGTTATTTCTCCAAGAGTTTTGACATTATTTGGAATAGAGTTTAGGAAAATTCAAGCCCAGGAGACTCTTAAAAACAATGCAGCTGGGTGTGGTGGCACACACCTATACCCCAGCAGCTTGGAGGCAGAGGCAGGAGGATCGTGAGTTCAAAGCCAGCCTCAGCACTTAGTAAGGCCCTAAGCAACTTAGCAAGACCCTGTCTCTAGATAAAATATAAAAAAGGTCTGGGGATGTGGCTTAGTGGGTAAGCATTCCTGGGTTCTATTTCCAGTACCAAAAAAAAAAAAAAGGAGATTTTGTTGGTAGGCAGTTATGAAAAGCCTTGTAGATTCATGAAAGCAAAAAACTAAAATATAGGCCATCAGGTCTACCAGAGTGGACCAAGAAAAGAGCCAACCAGGCAGAGCTCTCCTAGAGTCAGAACAAACTTGATAGACTGGCCTCAAGAAAAACGGACAACTTAATTGGATTGAAGTACGGAGCAATTAATACTCAGAGCCACTGTCAAACACAGTCGAGCAATCAGCAGGAAATCAGGGGAAGCTAGTAGCTGTGTATAACCCACGGAGGCAGAAAGAGTAACAGAAAGATCAGGAGGAGACACAGCCTAAGGCTACAATTACTGCCTTCCCAGGGTGACTCTGCATATGCCAAAAGCTGTGCTCTCCAAGGAGTGACATCAGAGACAAATGTGGGGCTAATAGTAGTTAACCAAAATAATCTCTACTATCAAGGGAACAACGAAACTAGCCTCGTGGGTGGAGGAATCAGTATGCAGAGTTGCTAAATTATATCATTAAAATATCCAGTTTCCAATGAAGGGAAGGGAGCGGGGAGAGAAATAGGAAAGACAGTAGACTGAATGGGACCTAACTTTCCTGTGTTCATGTAGAATATACAACCAGTGTAACTCCACACCATATATAACCACAAGAATGGGATACTAATTAGAATAAGTTATATTCCATGTATGTATAATATGTCAAAATACACTCTACCGTCATGTATACCTAAAAAGAACAAATAAAAAATTAAACTGACAAAAACATCCAGTTTCCAACAATAATGACAAAAAGTAAGACATACAAAAAAACAATGAAGTGCTACCCAAACACAGGATGGGGGCTTAGCAGACAAAGATTACAAAGCAGCTATTGTAAACATGCTTAGGAAACTTGAGGTAATCATGCTTAAAGAGATAGAGGGGAAAATGACAGTATCTCATATGAGAATATCAACACAGAGAAATCATAAAAGTGAAACAACTGGGAATTCTGGAGTTGAAACAATACAGAATGAAAAATTCATTTGAGAGTCAACAATAGATCTGAACCGGTGGAAGAATTAGGAAAGATAAATGGACAGGAATTATGCATGTGAGCATGTCATTTTGGGTCCTGTGAGCCTTCCTTAGCAACTGACCTTGGATTAACTGGGCTGAGACAGTGTACACCACCTCCTTTTGTAACATGGCATTCTGTAGCTTTGGGCCTTGTGGCCGTTTCTCATGTGCAGCCTATTCCTCTCTCTTGAGTTATCCGTCCATAAGGCACATATTATTTTGTTACTTTTCATATTCAGTTGTCTTTTTTCCTTCCCTTATTTTCTCAGTTAATAGCCTTCTGTGTGCTTCTTGGTTTCTATTTCTCTTGGGTCCACCTGCACTTTAGTCTCCAGTGACCTCTGGTTTTCAGAGTAGCCTAGCAGTAAAGTCTTTTCCAGTTAATTTTAATAAAGGTGTAATTATATTCTTCCCAAACCGATGATTTATGATCTTCTATGATATCTATGTGCCTCCTGTTTTGAGAGCATATGCTAAATCAACAGTTTCTCACATGTACTCCCATCAGAATAGTTCTCTCCCATGGAAATGTTGCTTTTCTAAGGGTTTATATTAAACTTTGGTCTACATTTTTATCTAACAATGATGTGCATTCTGTGTGTGCAGTAATGTGTGCCCATGTATTCTTGCTTTACTAGTACCTCTTTCACATCTCTAAATTCTTCCATAGTCATCAAACTTTTTTTGTGGAGGGTGTGGCCATTTTCTCTTATATCCTTCATATTTCATGACTATCATTTGCCTATGCCTATATAGTCTAAATTTAACATTCTGTCTAGTGCTATCATATTTCTTTTAAATGCTTTTATTAGTACATAAAACTCATTGGTTTTGAAAATCCATATATAGGCATTTGGCTTCTGATATCCCATCTTTCTTTCATGTCTGACTTACTTCTACCATGGTCACAGATTTGTTAATTATCATAGTTGATCATATTACATACATCTCCTGTTATTTGAGTTATGTAATCCTCTCAGTTGATTGGCTCAGCAAATGCAAACTTTCTTTCATTGCTCAAAGAGCATAAGGATTAAGAGGTATAGAAGAAGAGGGTCTTCCTCTCACAAAGCAAAAATACTAAGTAAAATTATCTAGATAAAATAAATCCCAGGGAGCAAAGACAAAGGCAAGGATTCGTTCATATTCCAATAAACACCAAAAAGCAAAACTATAGATAATAAAATGGGTCAGCTTGAGGCAATTATCAAAATTTTGGGTGCTACAATTTTTAAGCTATCAGCATTAATATTGTTGCCAAAATTAAAATCAGATACTTGTAAGAGGGATATCGTCTTATTTTACAGAAAATTTATTAGACTAACAATTTATAAGTATTTATACCAAGCAGCAAGTACGGTGCTTGCCAACAAATCCTTTCTGAGAGCTAACACAGGGGAACTTTTCTGGTTGGTAAACTCAAGTCAAAAGATAGAGCCAATAGCAGCAGCAGAAAGAGAAGTTGATGTGCTTCTTTGGGAGCTCCTGAGCACAGGGGGCATTAAGGAAGTGATGAGGATACTGTCTGGGACTGAGAAGTAGCCCTGGTGATCCTTACCTTCTTTAGGCACCCACATCATATCTAGCTCTTAATATGGTTTCTAGCTGTCCCTTACTGTACTAAACAGGCTTCGCCAGAGGTTTTCAACTAGTGGAGTCCTAAACCCAAGAGCCCACTATCCTGTGGGGACGGACCTGCTAAGGATCCTTCACATTCCAGTGTTACATGCTCAGATTCCAGAAGTCCTGACCCAATGCTGCATTACTCCATGAAGAGAAGGGTTAGATGCCAGCTTATCAGTGCTATGTACTGATAATAAGGAACAATGGGCAAAATAGGCAAATGGGCAAAATAGGCTTCTATGAGGTTAGGCTCTTTGTGCAACACCACTTCCATGGCCATCAGAGAAGTCTAAATAGTGAATGAGTGTCATATCACACAATCCATTTGTAAAGTAGATACAACTGCTTATATATACAACCTCCCATTTGCAGACACAGTAGCTTGTTGTGTGAGCAAAACCTTTTAAGTGCAAGGAAAAGTTAACTTTACACAGAAAAACCTGGCACACGCTACCCCAAACAGGTGGTCAAGGTTGGTTAGCACCGTGACCCTTCATGTTGACAGCATATGGTCTTGCTGAGAATGACATTTACCTCTGTAGGCTTCTTACCAAAAGCCTGCTGACACCAGTATAACCATGACAAGAAAAAACTCAAGACTCAAATTGAGGGATATTCTACAAAATACCTGGCAAGTACTCCTTAAAAATTGCCAAAGGTAATCAAAAATATATGAGAGGTCAGAGAAATTGTCCCCGAGCAGTAGAGATTAGAGACACAACAGTTAAATACAGGATGGCATCGTGGAAGGGATCAGGGGACAGAAAAGGGATTAGGGAAAAAATAGTGAAAAGCTGAAAAAAAATTTACTTAATATAAATGTATCAGTGTGACTTTGTTATACAAACATACCATAGTAATATATGATGTTAACAGGGGAAACTGGATGAGGAGCATATCTGGGCTATAACTAGATATTCTGTACATCTAAGCTATTCCAAAATGTATTTTAAAAAGGGCTCTGGGACAATTTTCTTTCCGTCTGTGCTTTTCTGAAAAATCAAACATGTAGGAAGAGATGCTTTTTGGCTCTCATTTCCTTCTTGGCACTGTTCAGTAAGCACAAGTTGCATCCAGATGTCAGAGACTAAGGAAGAACAAAACTATTCCCTCAGCTGCTGACACCTCCTGCCAGGGTTAATGATGTATGCCATCAGTGATGGTACCATGACACAACTCTTATCCAATGGTGGGTTTTTATTCTTGCCTCTTGTCTTTGGCAGTGATGCCACTAAATTAACTGAAAACAAGCCAGTATCAAAGAAATACCTATTTCCAATCAAGGTTAAAGATATACCATCATTTTCCCTCACACTATCCTTTTACCCAATATAAACAAGCAATAAGGACTAGAGAAATTTTTCCAAGAGAAACTGACTTACTGTCCTCATGTTCAATCTACCTGATCAAACTTACAAAAAGAAACTTGGCCAGGGTTAAGAGAATTTTTTTATTTTTCCAGGTTTTCAAAATGATTCCACTTTCTTCTTCATGCTAAACAAACCATAAGCCTGAAATATCACAGATTAACCAAATGTTTTATTGGCCAAGACTATATTACATTACATATTTTCCCCCAAATGAGTCTGCTGCTCAGTACCAGTGCTGTGCTTCTGGCATGAAGTAGCCCTTTCCATTGCAATTCTAAAACGTGCTGTCCTAGCTGGTCCAAAACAGCTCTGATTTACAGAAGTGTACAGTGTGAGAAGCCATTATGTTTAAAAATTAAATTAAGAGGATACTCAGGTTATATGTGCACAAGAGGGCTAAGGATATTTGTCTTAAAATCACTCAAAAGTGTAACAACAACACAAGTACTGCTACCACCTACACATACACAATGTTAGATAGACAAAAACATAGAAAAATGCCCAAGAATGTCATGGGCCTTAGCAATGCAGGGCCAGATTAGCAGGAAGGCCAAAAATCAAAAGCACCAAGTTTAAGGAAACCAAGAGAAGAACAGTCACTCATTCTGACAATGGAAGTAGCCATGCGCAGAGCAAGTGTGGCTGGCTCCTACCAGAACTCACCAGCACTGATGAATCATCTGTTTGCATGTCGACTCACGGGTGCTCCACATAGCTCAGAGACAATTCAAACATTTATTAGTACTGTCCACAGAATTCAAGTTATTCTTACACTTTCAAAACTCAACAGTCTACAGTGACTTAGTCTATAGGTAAATACTATCTTATATATTATAAAATTTTTAATATTACACAAAAAACGCAGGTTTTGATGTCTCAGTTCTAGGTAAGGATGTTAACCTCAGTTCTGAAACTCATGTATTTCCTCAGAATAAATTATCTGAAGACAAACTTTCAATATTTGTTGAAAAATGCTACTTACTCAAAATACAAAATTTTAACCAAGTTATTTGATGTTTAATGCAGTTCTCTTTGTGGTAAAGGCTTTTTTTCCCCTGAGATTTCTCTGGCTCTTAATAAAGGCTTCTGGTTATTAAGATGTTGATGACAGTATTGTCCTGAGACAGCTCTGATATGCAGTAAGTTGAATTTGTATAGGTCTTCAGACATTTAATATGTTCATAGGGTTTCACTCCACGCTAACAAGAGAGTAGGCCCAACGATGTGCATTTAACAACAGACCAAACCTGTAAGAGCCTAACATAACACACTAATCTTTATTTAAAAAAAAAAAAAAAGGAAAGTCAAGTACTGAAGACCTGGAAGTGGAGAGTTGTCCCAGGCACTCTTGTTTCCTTTCCCTGTCTGCCACGTCCCAACGCGGCACTCAGGTTTGCTGTGGCAGTCGTCTCCACCCCACTAACCATGGACCAGGGAGAATGCAAGGTGATTTTTAAAGGACTGGGCTTAAATGTGATATTTGGTGTCACATTCCCTGGCCAGCCCCACCTGGACCAACACTATAGGGAAATCTCATCAAGCTATACCTTACTGTGCGTCATGCAGTAAGGCAGGAGTTCCCTGAGGGCTTTCCAAACTCATTCCACACTGGGGCTTTTGCTCTGGTGTGCATCCTGGTGCGATGGACCCTAAGAGCTGCCTTACGGACAAAAGTTTTTCCACACTCATCACATTCATAGGGTTTGTCCCCTGTGTGAATCCTCTGGTGCACCCTGAGAGTTGAATTCTGGGCAAAAGCCTTCCCACATTCATTGCACTCGTAGGGCTTCTCCCCTGTGTGAATTCTCTGGTGTGCACCAAGGTGCGATTTCTGGGAGAACGCTTTCCCACACTCACCACACTCGTAGGGTCTCACACCTGTGTGAACCCTCTGGTGCACCCTGAGAGTTGAGTTCTGGGCAAAAGCCTTCCCACAGTCGCTGCACTTGTAGGGCTTCTCCCCCGTGTGCACCCTCTGGTGGGCACTAACATACGACTTCTCGGAAAAGCTTTTCCCACACTGGCGACACTCGTACGGCTTCTCCCCCATGCGCGTCCTCAGGTGTGCTCTGAGGTGTGACGTCTTGGAGAAAGCCTTCCCACACTCAGTACACTCGTAGGGTTTCTCCCCTGTGTGAGTCCTGTGATGTGCTCGGAGGGCTGAACTATCAGCAAACGTTTTCCCACACTGACTGCACCCGTAGGGTTTCTCCCCCGTGTGCGTTCTCTGGTGGGCGCAGAGGTGTGTCCTTTGAGAGAAGGTTTTCCCACATTCGCTGCACTCATAGGGCTTCTCCCCTCTGTGAATTCTCTGGTGCACGATGAGGGCTGCCTTGTAGACAAAACGTTTCCCGCATATGTTACACCCATAGGGCTTTTCCCCTGTGTGGGTCCTCTCGTGTCCACTGAGGTACGATTTCTGGGAGAAAGTTTTTCCACATTCACTACACTCATAGGGTTTCTCCCCTGTGTGAATTCTTTGATGTGTGCTGAGGTGTGTTTTCTGAGAAAAGGTTTTCCCACACTCATTACATTCATAGAGTTTCTCCCCTGTGTGGATTTTCTGATGTGCTCTGAGGGCTGAATTGTGGGCAAAAGTTTTCTCACAGTCACTGCATTCGTAGGGTTTCTCCCCTGTGTGAGTCCTCTGATGCACTCTGAGGGCTGAATTATGGGCAAAGGTTTTCTCACAGTCATTACACCCATAGGGCTTCTCCCCCGTGTGAATTCTCTGATGGGCTCTGAAGGCTGAGTTATAGGTAAAGGATCTGCCACATTCATTACACCCGTAGGGCTTCTCCCCTGTGTGAATTCTCTCATGGGCTCTGAGAACAGAAACATGGGCAAAAGATCTCCCACACACATGACACGCATAGGGCTTCTCGCCTGTGTGAATTCTCTGATGTGCCCTGAGGGTTGAAGTGTCAGCAAAAGCTTTCCCACACTGGCTACATTCATAGGGTTTTTCCCCAGTATGAGTTCTCTGATGTGCACTGAGATGTGTCTTGTGAGAGAAAGTCTTCCCACATTCAATGCATGCATAGGGTCTTTCACCCCTGTGAGTTCTCTGATGTGCTGTCAGATGTGACGTTTTGGAGAACGTTTTCCCACAGTCAGCACATTCATAGGGTTTCCCACCCGGGTGAACTTTCTGATATTCCTTGAGATGTCCCATCACGGAGGTTTTCGCATACTCACGGCTGTGGCAGATCTTCATCTCTGTGTCTGTTCTCTGCTGTCCAATGGGGGGTGGTGTGTGACATTTCCTGCAGTCGTTGTTACCATAAGGTTTCTCCTTTGTGTGAAGCCTCAGATGTTCACTGAGGTTTGACTTCTCACAGAAAGTGTTCCCACATTTATTGCATTCAGAGAGTTTGGACGCCATATGAGTTCCAGGATGCTGACTAGGGTGTGAATGTGAACAAAAGAATTTCCCACATTCCTCACATTTGTAAGGGTTCTCCCCTGAGTGAGTCTTCTGATCCTGAATGGGGTGTGCTTTCTGGTAAAAGGATTCCCTGCATTTCCCGTACAGACCTGACTGAGTTTGCTGATGTGTGATAAGGCCTAATTTCCGGAAGAAGGTATTAGTACATTCAGGACATTCACAGAAGTTATCTCCAATTGGCTTCTCCTGATGTACTATGTGGGCCGGACTTTGGCTCAAGTTTTCTTCACATGGATTGCTTTCAAGAGCACTCTGTCCTGTAACAGGTCTCTGAGCTTGAATTAGGGGTAACTTCCCACATAAATTAATACCATTTTTATTACATTCCTGGTGTGTTACAGCCAGGTAAACTTTACTGTATTCCTCGATGGTGGATTCGCAGCAGAATTCCCCACAGTCACTAACATCAGAGCACTTCTCCCTTGGGTCAGCTCTCGTGTGGCTAAACAGAGTTGTCCTATCACAGTTTTTCCCAAGCTCATCATCCTGACAGCACTGCTCTTCTGTTGGAGAACTCTCAACTGTAAGGCAGACAGTTTTTTCATACAAAATTTTCCCAAACTCACTGCATTCAAACAATTGCTCCAATGTTTGAAATCTCTGATCCTTATCTTTCTTAACACTAACAGTTTTCACATTTTTATTATATTCATGAGATTTCTCTCCAGTATGAGTGTCCCTGTGTTTAATAGAAAGCTGCAAATTTTCACATACAGTCATGTAATCAGCCTTCTCTCTTGAATAGTCTCCTTCACTAATAATTAATTCAGAAATAACTGGAAAATTCATTTGACATGAATCATGTTTATAGGTTATTTTTCCTGAAAAACCTGAAGCTATGCCCAAATTAAATGGTTTTTCTAGAACATTCTGTCCTTCTTTACTCAGTGTTTTATCACCAATGAATATTACTTGCCACAGAGGCTTCCCTTGTTTGTCTTGATTTCCCTTGATGTGGACGTCTACTTTGTAATAACCTAAAATGAGAAAAAAATGGAAACATAAATCTTACATTTCTTATGTAAAGGAACTTTAACTATTTTGTGTTACATATTTTATTCTGATGTTTCTGGTCATGCATCCAAGATCAATTCACACACACAGAGACAGCCATTCTCCTCCCTCATCCATGGATGTTGGTTTTTTTTAAAAGCACGTATTACTTTCAGTGAGAGCCAAAACAGAATAGCCTCATTCCTCCAAGGTTCTTCCTTCTGACAACTGAAAACCCAACAAAAGAAAAGTAACTACATGTGAAAATGCTTCAAAAAATGTAAAGAAAGTGGACCTCAGAACTTAAGAAAATGACACAATGGAGAATTCCAAGGCTTTTTTTCCTACTTCTTAGATGTACTATACTGTACACTGAAGAAGCCAATGATATGAAGATAACAAAGATACAGACAAAAATATGCTCTAAGAAAAGTCTATTCATTCTAGTCAATGGTCTCAAAAGGTCTAATGAAATAGAAACTTTTTTGGACAAACTCCACCTACTCAAGCCAAACAAAACTACAGTTCCACAGAGGCTGAGCAGGAAGCAAAATCTTCCAGGGCCAGAGACACAGAAGACAGGCAGTTTTGTATTTCCCTTCGTGAGCCAAATGACGAGTTTATAGGAAAGATGATGAAGGATACAAAGAAAGTTCCATTTTGGGAATATGCTGGGAGATGGTGATAGCAGCCACTGACAAACCCCACCTGCAGCCATATTCTTACTAATTTATAAAATAAAGAATCTCAAGAACAACAAATATTTTGTTTTAGGGCACCAGTGGCAATTCACAAAAGATAGAGGAAAGAAAGAACAAAGAAAACTTAAAGCACAGAAACAACAGGAAGAAGTACATGGTAAGCGTGACCCCACAGGTAGGAAGATGAGGTTGCACTTAGATAACCACACTTTCAAGACCTGATGACACAATGCGTTCAATAACAGCTGGATTCACATTCTTCTCAAATGACATGAAACATCCTAGGATAAAAGAAAAACCTTCACAAATATAAAAGAATGGAAATTATACAAGGATGATTTCAACCTCCAGAGAAATTATACTAGGAATCAGTAAACAAAGGTATACGGAGAAATAAAAATATTTGTAAACTAGGCACTTTTGAATAACTCAGGAGTGAAAGTGGAAGCTTACAGAAAACATTTCTGAAGTGAATAGAAACACAAACAAAACATAGGAATTTGTGGGCTGCAGCTAAAGCAGTGCTCAGAAGTAAACTCATGGCTTAAAATGTTTCACATTAGAAAAGAAAGATCTACAGTCAGTTACCTAAGCATCTCCTCTAAGAAACTAAATAAAAAGAGGAAATTAAATCCAAAGAACAAAGAAGGAAGAAAATAGCAAAGATTAGAGAAGATATTGCAATTGAAAACAGAAAATAACACAGAAGGTTAATCAAACCAAACTTAGTTCTTTGAAAAGATTTTAAAGTTTTGATTAAAATTAATAGGAAAATCAAAAGATACAAATTATCAACATCAGAAAAACAAGAGGGAGATGTGCTTACTGACACAACAGACATTGAAGAGATCATAAAGGAAGGTTAGCAAAAACTCTTATATTAGTTCAGGTTACTATTACAAATCGCCATAAACTAGGTGACTTAAACAACAAATATTTATCACAGTTCTGGAAGCTGGAAGTCCAAAAAGAGTGCTAGCCTGGTCATGTTCTGTCAGCACTCTCGTGCACTAGACCACTGACTTCCTGTTATTTATTCACACAGTGCAAAGAGGTACTAGTTGCCTGGACTCTTCTTGTAAGAGCACTCTAAACTCTTCATGGAAGCTCCACCTGCATGACTTAACTACCTTCCAAAAGTTGCACCTCTAAATGGAGACATCAGGATCAGAGTTTCAACATATGACTGGAGGAAAGGGAACAAATATTCAGTCCACTGCAAACTCTATGCCCACAAACAATTCACATAAATAATAAGCAAATTCCTTAGAAAAAAACAAACTTCTAAATTCACTTAAGAAGAAAGATAACCTAACCTAAATAATTATACACACAAATGCAGAATATATATATAAAATATGCAGTTTACATATTATACTATATATACACATATGTAATAAACTACATAATACATATATGTAGCATGATACATAAATAAAGGAAATAAACAAAAAGTCTATAACATCAGGCTTGAGAGTAAGAGACTGAATGATTTCTAAAATTGGGAAAAATAAGAGTGGCATCCATACTCACCACCTTTACTCAAGACTGTACTAGAATTATCAGCTAGTGCAATATGACAAGAATAAAAACAAAAAGATGTGGAGTAGTTCTATTAAAAAAAAATCCACACAAACAAAATAATCTACAAACAAGTTCTCTGAACTAATAAGAATTTTAGCAAAATCAAAATACAAGGCCTGTATACAATCCTATGCCTATAAACAAACAATAATTAATGGGTTGGAATTTGAAATTACAGCAACAATATTATTTAGCATGTCATCAAAACTATTTTTAAAAATCTTGATATTGATAACCTGAAAGCTGCAAAACACTGAAGAAGGAAATCCTAAATAAATGAGGAGAGACACTGGTAATTCTCTTCAAGTAAATATAGAGATTCAACACAATTCCAGTTGAAATGCCAGCATGCTTGTCTTCCTTTCTCTTTTTCTTTTAATAAGGAAAGGAGATCATTTTAAATTCATAGAGAAGATGAAAATTAGAAAACTACCTGATTTCAAAAACTTCTTTCATGTGTGTGTGGTGCTTGGGATCTAAGCCAGGGTAGGCAAACACTCTACCACTGAATGCTTCTCTGGTCTTCTATACAGTAATCAAGATAATACAATGCTGGCATAGGACAGACATGTAGATGAATAAAATAGAACAGAGACTCCAGAAACACACTCACAAGTATACATTCACTAATATTTCTGTTTGTTTACTTGTGGTGCTGGGGATTGAACCAGGGCCTTGTGCATGCAAGGCAAGCACTCTACCAACTGAGCTACATCCCCAGCCCATTTTTATTTCTAAGTAATGCAAAGACACAATTTGATGGAAAAACAGCCTTTTCAACAAATAGAACTAGAATAACTGGACTCCCTATTTTAAAAGTTTAAAACGTGACATACAACTCATATTTTCTATGTAAGTTAATAATCAATGGATCATAATCTAAGTGTAGAAAGTTAAACTTTAAAATTTCTAAAAGAGAGCAAGAATAAATCTGTGTTACTTTTAAGTTCTGAAGGTTATAGACAGAAAAAACAAACCATGATCCATAAGATAAAATAATTGGACCTTATCAAGATTAATGCTCAGTTTTAGCCAGCCACTTTTGAAACCATACCAATAGGAGAAACAGGTGGCAACATCATTACCTGCCAAGTGGGAACAGACGTCCAGACTCCTGGCCGATCTCCACTGGCACCCTGGGTTAGGAGACAGCCTCCACATTAACACCAGGCAGAGGTGGGAGATCAGGCATCCCACAGGCATCTGCTGACACTAACTGTCTTCCATTTCATCAGGTGCCAAGGCCCCTAGTTCATCATCCTTCTCTCCACTTTGCAGGATTTCTGTGTGTGTGTGTGTGTGTGTGTGTGTGTGTGTGTGTTTTCACATAAATACATACATCTGAACTCGGGGTACAGTAGGAAGGAAAATGCTTACTCTACTTTTCCTCAATCCTTTCCTAAGAATAATCATGAACCTATTGTATATAGTCTTGTAGGACATTTCTAATTTACTTTGATAACCAGCTATTTAAGTCATTTGGATCCATTTTTTTGTGTTACTTTTAAGTTATTTCAAGATCCTATCCCCAATGTCCTAGAGTGCCACTTGAGACCAACTGTCTTAAAGCACGTGTTTGCTTGAGCTTTCCACCCTGTTTCTCTAATTTATTAGACGATCTAACTCCTGACCCAAGTACTCCACTGCTCAGAGCTTTGCCTAAGTCTCCATATCTGGTAGACCAAGCCCTCCTGTATCATTCTTCTTTATGAATGGGATCTTGTCTAGTATGGCATTAAATCTATACATATATATCCCCACTTGAGTTTACCATGTAGGTATTCCTTCTCTTTATCTTTATTAGGGTTACCTAAAGTTTGACCCATTCTGTTGTTTTTTATTCTAAGAAATTGTCCATTCCTTGGTTTTATAGTTTATTAATTTCTGATTTTACTTTTAAATTCTTCTACTTTCATTAGTGTATTTTTGTTACTCTTTTTGCTTAATTTATTAAGCAAACTTACTCCTGTTAACTAATTTAGCTATAGTTGAAGGTTCCTAATATACAACCACATATATTCAAAAGTATGCAATTTTGGATTTCCTTTTATATACATTGATTAATAAAGATAATTTTTTTAGTTTTCGTGTAGCACTTTTGTTTATTCATTTTATTAATTTCTAGATTTATCACACTATATTCAGAGAATATTTGTGGCGATTCTAATTAGTTAGAATAATATTACATTTTCATTTTCTTATGATTATTTCATGGGAATAATCTTTGCATTCAGCATCCATAAATTTATGGTTCACTTGAGTACAATGCTATTTATATTTCCTACAGTAGTACTACTGTTTAATCAGATGACATATATTATGATGTCCTAATTCTAATGAGTTTTAGTTTCTTAGGACTCCACTATTTGGTGATTTTTTGAATACTGATATTATTTTATTTGGTATAATCATTCAGATGCTTAAAACTTTTTTTAACCCATGTTTTTGAGCAAGAGAGGTTTCCTTTCTTTTTCAAGTCCAATGACCAAACGCACAGCCTTGCCAGTGCTAAGCAAAGGTCTGCCACTGAGCTAAATACCCAACCCCAAGGGGCTTCTTTTAATTCAATGTACTTTAACTTGCTAATGCCAAATCTGAATAACAATGGGAGATGAAACCTACATTATTTTATTCTTATTGACTTAACAACTTTACCATTCTTTTATGCTCCATCTAAATTAGGCCAACCTTTATGTTATTTGTTTACAGTCTTCTCTTTATAAGTTATTTTTCTGAGACATTTGTTACAGTGACAGATAGCTGGATTAGTATCCCACTCAGGGTTTAAGGACCCCAATTCTCTGATAATGCTCACTCACCTGGGTACTTGTGGCTTAGGAATCTGTCCTCTAAAGACCACGGTTCTTCTCCTTGCTCCAATTTGAATATCACCTTGGGCTTGGTAATGCAATACCCTATAAATAGAATAATTGAGGGTGCTTATGTACCAGATCCTCAGTCTTTTGGGTTTGCAAAAAATGGGTTAAAAAAAAACAGGCAAGTAAAGGTGCTCAAGTAAATGTGCTCAACTAAAGTGTACTATTTCTGTTTTGCTACAGGTTTCAATTACTTTAGACCTCTTAATCCAAAGCTTGATTACCAATGTTCATCTCGATAGAGTCCATGTGTTTTGATAATTAGAAAACAAAAAGGAAATATATTCTAGAGGGAGTCACATGGTCAGGTCTGCTCACCCACGGAGACCAGGTGGCTGTAGTTCTCCAGCATCACCTCTCTGTACAGGGTCCTCTGAGCAGGGCCCATGTGCCGCCACTCCTCCGGGGAGAGTTCCACAGTCACATCCTCGAATGACACTGATCCCTGTGTCAAACATTTTGTTCAAGGGCTCAGAATTAGATAACAGAAAAAAAAAAAAATGCCTTTGAGAACTACTTTTTCTATCTGTTCTGGAGCTCAAAACTGAATGGTTTTATAAAAGGCCTACCCTGGACCTAATTTTGTTGTAAACTTTGGTATTACTCAATTAGTTAGATAAGCTTTTAGTGTACTGTAATTCATTTATATACATAAATGAATTACAGATTTTCAAAGACCAAAAAAAAAAAAAAAAAAAAAGCCAATGTAGATAGACATTCTACAATTATTCATTCACATCCCAATGGGTCACCCTAGGTATTCTCTAGGATGTTCACATTTTCCTTGGACAGCATCATATAACTAATGGAAGCCAACAAAGAGATCCATATATGCTCTGTAGACCTTGCACCTGACAGAACTCAAGTAGAAAGATATATAAATCTAGAGCACCCGAAGAGGAAAGAACAGTTTACAAAGGAGTTGGAACCAGAGTTGGAACACTACCTATACTAAAATAATAGTAATGTGATAATAGGAATAGATCACACAGGAGGAAAAAAATCACCATGTGGTTAACAACGTTCTCATGTAGCTACCCGGTCCAGATGCTTAACCAGCTTTTAAATTTTTTAATTTTATTTAAAAAAATAGTGCCAAAAATTGATATGGTGGTGCAAAAAACTTGGTATCGGAGAAACAAAAGTAAAAAATGCATTAGAAGTTGTAGTGAAACGGATCTGTTCATGCAGCTACTAAGGGTCCATAGAACATAAAGACAGAAAGGTCTCTTAAATAAGTATGCACTTGATTTTAGGGCAGAGAACAGATAGCTAACTTGAAGGTGGTATTTTTAGAGTTACTAACAATTTAAGTGCTATCATCAGACAGCTCCCAGAGCACATAGGGATTAAGGAAGAAAAAATACAAAAATAACAGCTAAAGAACCAGGGTTATTAAAAAGGCTGGTAGAAAATGTACAGGTCACAAAGCCAGAAGAGTTTCCTGCAAACTAATAACAGAATTAGGAGAGGGTATCTTAGAAGCCAAGAAAAGGGAAATTTCCCACAACAAAAAACTTCAAATTCAAGCTAACAAGTGTTAAGAGTGAAATAGTAAAGATCCAAGAATATTCTCTCTTCACAAAAGCAATAAAAATCTAGTAAAAAGTGAAGAATCAACTTTTTCAGACCTCTGTAAGCTAATCCAAAATTCACAGCAATCTGAAGAGCTGTTATAAAAGAAAAACAGCAGCATCATACTAAGAACTGTGATCTTGGGACATTTTAACTTGTCCATCTCCATGTCTTTCCCCTCAATTCTGCAGTAGCTTCAACTGAGAACCAATGCTCTGAAATACAGTGAAAAATAGCAGTCTGGCAACTAGGAGGAGGCAGATCTGGGTTCACGTTCAAAGCCTCACTCCCAGACACTCACTCATCATTTGACCTGTCTGATAGTTCCCTGCAGAACACACTTGCAAAGCTCAGCTAGTTAAAAAAAAAAAAAAAAAAAAAAAAAGCCTTATCCTCAAAGGCCTTAGTCAAAGGCATTTAAAGCAATTGTTTAACTTAGCAGTGCCCTGGAATGGTGAGAAACAGTGGGAACGTCAGTTTCAGTTTTCAAAAAACTAAAAAAGAAAAAAAGAAGAATGACTTGTGCACAAAAGTCTTGAAAAGTTCCCTTATATTCCTGAGACTCTAGAAGGCTGCCAACATAGAACTGAGCAGCCGGTCGGGATTGTGAGCATGCTTAGGACAGACAGGAGAAGGCCCAAGGCTACCGTCTCTGCATGACCTGGAAGTCTACAGTAAGCAGAGCATGAAGGCTGGTGCAGAGGTGGAAATGGCCTGATGCTCCTAAAGGAGCAGAACCCTTTGGCAAAACCCGGAAGACATACTGATTTCAGGAATTAAAGAAATTTCTGCAGAGACTTCAGCTGCCTACCACTCACAACAAAAACACAGGCTCTTCAAAACTAGTTGTTAAAGTCACTGAATAAATAAATTTCAACCCTCACTCCTGTGGAGGGGAGAAATTCTTGATTTCTACAGTTGCCACAGTGTTTTATTTAAAATATCCAGTTTTCAACAAAAAAATTACAAAAGATAAAAATTAAAAAGAAAGTAATATCCATGTGGAAGGGGAAAAGTGCAATAAATAGGAATAACTCCTGAGGAAACAGATACTGGATTAACCAGACAAATGACTTCAAATCAGCTATTTTAAATCTGGTCAAAGACCCAGTGAAAGATGATGTCTAAGGACCAAAATAAAACATGAAAATCACATTTCACCCAATAAAGTATATGAACAAAGTGATAAATGTTATAAAAAGGAATCAAATAGAAACTCTACAGTTGAAAAGTACAATAACTGAAAAAAAATTCATATAAAAATTTGTTCAACAGTAGATGTGAGCAAGTGTGGGGGGGAGCAAAGGACGACATACATGTCTCTTAAGAGTATGCAATGAGGGAAACAAAGAAATAATGACAGAAAATGAGCTGTGGGACAGCATCAAGCTTGTTCTCAGGCAGGATGAGAGTGCCAGACAGAAAGAAGAGTGGGCCTGAAAAGAAATTAAAGAAAACAATAGCAATGAAGTCCCAAAATTCATGATTAGTCTACACCCTGAAGCAGCTCAAAAAACTTCAAATAGGATAAACTTGGAGTAAGAGGCCACAGCTGGACCCTTGATAATCAAAGTGTTAAAAAGCCAAAGACAGACAATCTTTTTTTTTTTTTTTTTTTTTTTTTTTGTGGTACTGGGGACTGAACCAGGGACATTCTACCACTGAGCCCCATCCCCAACTCTGTTTATTTTTATTTTGAAACAAATTCTCACTAAGTTGCCCAGGTTGGCACTGAACCTGCCTCAGCCTCCTGAGTAGCTGGGATTACCTGCCTAGGTCACTATAGGCAGTAACAAAGAGATAATTTTAAAATCAGCAAGAGAGAAATGACTAGTCATATTAAAGGTGATTTCTAATGAGAAACCATGAAGACAGAAGTTAATGGGATGACACATTCAAAGTACTCAAAGAAAAAAACTGTCAACCAAGAATCATCAACAGGCAACCAAAACCTCCCCAGAGAAACAAAAACTAAGAAAATTCATCAAAGGCAAAACTGCCCTATGAGAAATAAAAAGGGTGTGGTCCAGACAGAAAGTAGATTAAAGTTGCTTGGGACTTGGAAAGAACACAGTGAGAGTTGGGGGTTTGAAGGCAATGAAGATGTTCTAAAACTAATTGTGGTGATTCATTCATGAACCTGAGAACACAGTGAAAAATTCCTGAATTCTGCATTTAATTGGGTGAGCAGTATAATACATGAACTAAATCTCAACAAAGCTGAAAAATAAGAGAGGATGAAGTCATCAGAGACAACAAAGAAGACCAAAGGGTCAGGGATGGAGTACAGAGATGAGCCGCGTGAAAGGACAAGAGACGATGACTCCCTGAAGACACCGGCAGGGAAAGGACAGGACAGTGCAGAGAAACTTTCCAGGACAGAGTGAGAAGTAGAGGCAAGTGTTGCACAAAAGTTAAGTAAGGAACGGAGGAGGGCCACTGGATATATTACAACCCACAGGGCCCTGAGATCACAGGCAATCTTCTATGTTTTTAGCAAGTTATTAACTAAATCACCAACTTGAACCTTCCACAAGGAAGCAGTCTGCTTTACATTTCTCATCAATGTAAATCTTTAAGTATTATCTGTCTGACACTCTGCCATGACTATCAGAAACCTCAGAGAAGTATTGCAGCTCTTTTAGAATTTGTCTAGCAGGTTTTCTGGCTATTGCTGGAAGGCCCCCCACCAAAAAAAAAAAAAAAAAAAAAACCTCAGAAATAAACTGTAACTTGGCTTGGTAAATTTACAATATTTAAGGACCTGTGTCTATCCATGTGCTACTTTTGACTCTACTGTTGATCAATATTTCCATACCTTCTATGAAAGTCTTTCTACTTTTTCCACGTTAATGTACAGACACAGAAACCTTTATAAAATCAATTGTAAAACAAACTGGTTATTACAAACCAAACTCACCGGATATGTGTTCATTTTCTGCAGCTCCTGGAAGAGTGGAGGAAAATGAAGATTCAGCTGGAGATAAGAGAAACAGGGGTCATCAGAGACGTAGTTTGCCTTAAAACTGTAAAAATCTCATCATATCAGCTGTATAAAAGGGTTCCTGATGAGGAATAGCCCTTTGACTCTTAAAAGGGACAAGAAAGACTACATAGAGGCAGCAAGAACTAAACACGTGCATCTCGATATGATCATATGTCACCAAGGTGAAAATCGTTTTTTGTTGATATATCAAAAAAGTTAAAATAAAAGAACAGGATTGGCTAACAAAGCTCAACCACATAAGAAATGAAACTCTATCTTCATTAAAACTAGTGTCACAAAAACTATACGGGCTGGCTTATTAAATTCTTACTGTCTTTCCAAAGTTAGAATACACACAGAAAATTCCGAAATAAAGATGGGATGTTTTATGCAATATATTTTTAAACTTTCAATTCTAAATTGGTTGTTGACTTTTTAAAGAAAGACCTTTTGATAAGTTGCTATGGCACTCATCTGTGTAAGTGAACAGCACTCTGCTTGGCTCCTGGTTCTGCCCTGGGTAACTTTAAGACTCAGGATTTTTGAGCTTCCAATATAGAAAACTTCCTCTACTATCATTTTGTTATTCTCTATGTTCAGGAAAGAGGGAGCATCACATAACTCTACATGCCACATGAGATGACAGGCATGGTATGAGACAGCTCAGGATCTGGAAAGGCTGAGGGGAGGATGAAGGAAATGGGATGTTGAAGATTTTGACAGTTGGTTGTCTCCCCCAGATATCAAGCCCTCACCAGCCCTCCAGGAAGTGCCTTTTGCTTTGCAGCCTGGTGGCCATCCATTCCTTTCAACACCAAGTTGAAAACTAGTTCACAGCATCCATGATCACAAAGCCTGTGATGCCACTGGAAGTGGTGGCTTCACCAAGTCTGACTCATGCTGTGTAGGGAATCAAGAACTGCCTCTAACAGAGCAAAGCAGTACCTTCTCCTTTCTAGAATCTTCTGTGTTTGCTCTGAAGCTCTGGGAGGAATCTCGATCAAACTAGCTCTTCTTGTTAGTGGCAGTAGTCACTAGGACTCCCTCTTCCCTGCTTATAAAAGCTGCTTTGCTCCATGGTTCCAGGACCAGACCTGAGGAGCAAATTTGAACCCTCACCTAACACCCTAAACCTGATTCTTCTGGAATTCACTAGAAGTATGCTATCCTTTATTGTAGCCTTATCCACATGCAATTACTGAACACCTTAAATTTGGCTCATGTCCCAAGCCAAAATAATATATTGGATGTACTGAGTTAAATGAAATACATCAGTGAAATTGGCTTTGTCTGATGATTTTTTTTTTTTCCTGTAGTCACTGAAAACTTCCAAATTTCGTGCATGTTTTGCATTATCTCTCTACTGGACAGCACTGCACGGCAACATCGATCTGTGCCTTTGAGGGCACAGATAGCCTGAAACGTGCAGAGAGGTTCAGGAGCTGAGATCCTTCTGACCCAAGCGCTCTGTGGAGATCCCACAAATCCCAGGATCTGTTTCGCACATGGTGAGATTCTCTCCACAATCTATCACAGTCATCATCCTTGGAGACTTGGGAACAGCCGCTCCACCTAAGTCCTCTGAAGGTTTCAGGCAGGTAGGATGTAAAGAAGAGCCAGTGACAGGGGGTAAAACTGTGTTGGAGGGGTGGGTCCTCTCTCACCTACTTAAGGTGTCCTGGGGCACCCACCCCCATGAATACCTTCCATGTTTTAAAATGGCTTGTTTAATAAACACGTCCCGAAGGTGCAATAAATGCCAAACCAAGAAAACAAGCGTCTCCTGCTCAGGACTACACTTGCTCGGTGCTTGTGACCCGCATTTGACAAAACGTCCTACAGGCAGCTAAGTGGGGTGGAGCTGGCGGTCACAGCCTCCCGCCGGTCACCAAGGCTACCACCGCGCATCCCCCTCTCCGCACCGCAGACCCCGGGCCGCGCGGGGACCTGCGCGCTCGGTCCCCCGCACACGCCCACCTGTCCCGAGGGCCCCACGCCGCGCGGAGCCGTCGCCGGCGCTCTCACCCGGGGGCACAGCGTCTGCTCTCGCACAGAAGCCAAGCGGCGGAGGCAGCATCCCGTGCCGGGCGGGGCCTGCGCGTGTGCAGACGGAGCTCCGACCGCCGTTCCCAGAGTGCAGCGCGGGAAGCCCGTGACGTCAGAAACTACACTTCCCATGAGCCTCTGCGCCCCGGGCGCGATTTCGCTCGGCTTCCTTAGACCAGAGGGAGAGTTTGGCCTGAGGTTTGCAGCCTGGGTGTTTCCAGAATATGGGCCTAACAAGCTGCAATGCGTGGTTCCCAATTGGATGCTCTTTGGGAGGAAAAAACAGCTGCAAACAGATGTTAACAGCCGGGGGCATGAATATGGCTGGACATTAAAAGTACTAAGAAAAATTACCGTTACTTGGTGTGATGATATTGAGAAATTGTACAGTTGTGTGTTTGAAGATTAAAGTATTACTTTAAAATGATGCAACGAAACAGAAAGCAATTACGGCAGAATTGTTAAATGCTGCATGTTAATTGTTAAAGATTCAGAATTGTTAAATCTGTATGTGCAATGCTCTTTTACCATTTTCAACTGTTCTCGGTATTTGACTGTTTATGACGTACATAGGAAAAGACCTGGAGAGAGGGAAATTGGGGGTAGGAAAGTGAGAAGACCATCCTATCCGTATGGAAGTATGCCTTTAAACTCAAAACTGCCAAGAGAAATAAAGGTACATTCAAATATATCTTGTAAAGAGAACTATGAAATAGTACACCTACTAGCAGTGTTTACCTGGAAGGTGGGCGGAGGGAAGCTAGCTGATCAAACTTACCCAGTCATGCGTGAAAACACATGCAACCCAAAATAAGAAAATGATCATTTCCTCAACCTTGCATTTCCATGAGGAAATCTTCCTTGAAACTTAACGTGTGCATTATGACATTAAAAAAAAAAAAAAAAAAAAAAAAAACCCTTAAGGACATGTGATACAATAATAGTTTTGTTTTTTTTTTAATTAATAAGCTTTTTTAGAGCAGCTTTCCATATACAGAAAAATCAAGCAGAAAGCCAAAGTCCCCACATACTCACTCTTGTCAGCCTACACTCAGGTTCCCCTACTATTAACATCTTGTATAGAATAGGATGTTTTGTACGATTAGTGAAATTCATAGCTTATGTTACCTTTCACTCTTCGTTTCCTATAGTTCTTTGGGTTTTTTCAAATGCAAAATGGGGTGGAGCATGACTTCCACCGATACAATAACGTAACATTCATTAAAGTTATTTATATAGGGTCTCAGAATCAATGGGGCCTTCGGGTCATTATAGTAATCATCCAAAATTATTTCACATCCCTAAAAATCCTCTATGCTCTACCAATTCACCCTCCCATATATTTTCCTTTGGCTGAATGTTATTTAGTTGGACAGTTGGAATCACACAGTATGTTGCCTTTTCATACTAGCTTCCTTAAAACAGACATGTGAATAATCATTTTCCATATCTTTCCACAGCTTGATATCTCATTTAAAAAAAATCTCTGGATAATACATTCCAGAGTATGGATATACCACAGTTTATCCACTTACATATATAAAGACATCTTTGATGCTTTCAAGTGTTTGCAGTTATGAATAAAACTGCTATAAACTTTTGTACGCAGGCTTTTGTGTGGACCTAGTTTTTCAAACCTGCTAGGTAATTATTAAGGAACACAATTACTAGACTGTGTAGTGAAACTACATTTAGGTTTATTGTTTAAAAATCTGCCAGGCTGTCTTCAGAAGTATCTTTCATTTTATATTCTCACCAGCAATTGCTCCACATCCTTACTAGCATTTAATGTTGTCAGTCTTTCAGATTTTGGACATTTTAATAGGTATGTAGTGATGTGTTCCTGTAAGACTCATAATTTGCAATTCTCTCATAACATGATTCCAGGCTTCTTTTAATATGCTTATTTGCCATAAGCATGTCTTCTTGGGCAAGGTGTCTGTTCAACTTTTTCACTCACTTTTTATTGTCCTATGATTGAATTTTAAGAGTTATTTTTGTATTAGAAATAAAATTATTCAGCCCGCCCGCTGTGGAAGCGGCTGCGGCCGAGCGGCGAGCAGCGTCGCGATGTCGGGGCTGCCCACTAGCCTGGAGCCCCTGCGCCCAGAGCAGAGCGCGCTGGAGGCGTCGCGCGCTCGCTTCGTGCTGGGGCTGGACGTGGGCAGCTCTATGATCCGCTGCCACGTCTATGACCGGACGGCGCGGGTCTGCGGCTCCAGCGCGCAGAAGGTAGAAAATCTTTATCCTCGAGTTGGCTGGGTTGAAATTGATCCTGACATTCTCTGGACTCAATTTGTTGCTGTAATAAAAGATGCTATCAAAGCTGCAGGAGCACAGACGAACCAGATTGTTGGTCTTGGTATATCCACACAGAGAGCAACTTTCATTACGTGGAACAGGAAATCATTTTCACAACTTTATTAGTTGGCAAGACCTAAGAGCAATTGAACTTGTAAAATCCTGGAATAATTCTCTTGTAATGAAGTTCCTGCACAGTTCCTGCTGCACTTCTTCACTAGAAGTAAGCGACTCCTAGCAGCCAGTCGGTTCACCTTCACCACCCAGCAGGCTTCTTTGCGATTGGCCTGGATTTTACAGAACCTGACAGAGGTACAGAAGGCAGTTGAAGAAGAAAATTGTTGCTTTGGGACTATTGATACCTGGTTGCTATACAAGCTCACAAAAGGTTCTCAGTATGCCACGGATTTTTCAAATGCCAGTACAACTGGACTTTTTGATCCATATGAGATGTGTTGGAGCAGGCTCATTACCTCCATGATTTCCGTACCACTCTCTCTCCTGCCTCCCGTGAAGGACACCAGCCACAATTTTGGATCAGTGGATGAAGAGATATTTGGTGTGCCTATACCAATAGTTGCCTTGGTCGGCGACCAGCAATCAGCCATGTTCGGAGAGTGCTGCTTCCAGACAGGAGATGTAAAATTAACCATGGGAACTGGGACTTTTTTGGATATTAATACTGGAAACGACCCTCAACATACTGTTGGAGGCTTTTATCCATTGATCAGGTGGAAAATTGGACAAGAAGTTGCATGCTTAGCTGAAGGCAATGCAGGAGACACTGGAAGTGCCATAAAATGGGCTCAGCAATTAGATCTTTTCACAGATGCTGCTGAGACTGAAAAAATGGCCAAAAGTTTGGAAGATTCTGAAGGAGTTTATTTTGTTCCATCTTTTAGTGGATTACAGGCTCCATTAAATGACCCCTGTGCATGTGCTTCTTTTATGGGTTTGAAGCCTTCTACCAATAAACACCATCTTGTCTGAGCAATACTGGAGTCAATAGCTTTCAGAAACAAACAATTATATGAGATGATGCAGAAAGAGATCCATATTCCTGTTACAAATGTCCGGGCAGATGGAGGAGTTTGTAAGAACGGTTTTGTCATGCAGATGACTTCAGACCTGATTAATGAGAATATGGACAGACCAGCCCACTTTGACATATCCTGTTTGGGTGCTGCTTCTCTTGCTGGCCTTGCTGTTGGGTTTTGGACTGACAAGGAGGAACTAAAGAAATTGAAGCAAAGTGAAATGGTTTTCAAGCCGCAGAAGAAATGTCAAGAATATGAAATGAATATGGAAAACTGGGTCAAAGCAGTGAAACGCCCCATGAATTGGTATAACAAGACATAACACTAAATGAAACAGTCAAGACTGTAGCCGGCTGGTGGATGCCACCTGCAGATTACAGTGCTCAGGGAGGACTGGTACAACAGGGACCACAGAGAAGATTCAAAATGAGCTTCGCAACCTGGGAGAAAAAGTGTTGCTCTTAAAAAACAAAAACAAAACTAACTAAAAAACACTAACTTTTTTTTAATCTTGGTAAAATTATAAGGCGGCAGCAATACCTCAAAACTTCGTCTTCAATTTTCTAGCAAATTCCACAGGATATCAGCCATTTCCAACTGGATTTTGACAGTTATGAGCCCTCCTCTTTTTTAAACTGGGTCAGTGGTACATGGAACATAATTGTTTAGCATCCGAGAGCTAATAATTCTAGGTGAAACACCATTCACATTTTGCTCCAAATTATTGGAAAAATATTTCTTTAATTCTTTACAACTAAGTGGGCCAAACCAGGCATAGTGGAGCATACTTGCAATCCTGTCTATTTGGGAGGCTGAGGCAGAAGGATCAAGGCCAGCCTCAGCAATTTAGAGAGACCCTATCTCAAAATGAAAAGGGCTGGGATGTAGCTCAATAGCAGAGCACCCCTGGGTTCAATCCCCAGTACCAACAAAAAGAAAGAAAGAGAAAATTAAGTGGGATATTTGAAATCCATATAGCTAAAAAGAAAGAGTAACTGAGAAAATATGGAAGTTTAAAATAATAAAAATTCAAATGTAAAGCCATAATTTTTCAATGTCATATCCAAATATGAGCTCAATGTGCCCTTCTCAGAAAAGCTTATTATTGAGTCAATTTTTTCCTTTTTTGGGCGTAAAGATACTGCCTTAATTTTCCCTTGTCCAGCCAAAATCTAAGCATTCTTTATATGTGGAAAAGCACTGGAAAACTAATTTTAGTTAATGGACTGAAATATATAATGATTTTTAAGGAACACAAAAATATCTTTTAGTTTCTTTCTCAAATAACATTTCTTTCAAAAATTCTGGATGAAGTATAACATTCTATTTTTTTACAAAATGCAGGCAGTTAAAATACATCTTGCCTTTCTTCTCCTGTTCTTTATCTCTCTTAGTTATTGAGATGCTTACATAAGTGTCTTTTGGTTTTATTAAGTGCCTAATTGATAGATTTTAGTTTTAAAAAGGTGCCCTAGTTTATTGGCAATTTAAGACTTGCCTTCATGGTGGTATTTCACTTGTTGGTGTCTCATTCTAATGTTTGTCCAGCCTACTCATCTCTCTGAGCTACATGCAGTGGCACGTAGAATTGACAGGAGTGCATTCACAGTCACAGTTGCCCTTCTAGCCACAGAGCTGGAGATCCACAGAGAGGAGCCGAGTTCATTCATTACTCCCACTGTCAGATTTCATTGCTAGAATCAATGTAAAGGAGAAACCCCAGGCTGAGTATGAAATTGTCGTAAGGCAGCTGACCAGCCCCCAAATCGTTTTTATGTTATTTGTCCCTGCCTGCATTTGGGGATTTGAATTTGCAAGAAAGAATGAATGAATTTCCCTTTTTATCAAGATTTATCACATACAAGTCCTGCATGGTAGAATTGGCTATTGTGTAATAATGAAAGTGGGGGAGGAACTGTTCGGGGAATCTTCTTATTGATGCCATTTTTCTCCATTTGAGAATCCAGTTGATAGACCAACAGTTAAAGTGCATTTCTGCAGATTCCATTTCCATGACCTTCAAGTGTCTCTTTCAATGACTAAATGTTACCTGATGGAGGCATTGTAGTAAATACAAGGTATCATTAGCTCCATGAAGATTTGGATATTTTTTTGTTAAACAAAGATGGTTTGGGGGCTGGGGTTGTGGCTCAGTGGTAGAGTGCTCGCCTAGCACGTGCAGGGTGCCATGTTCAATCCTCAGCCCCACATAAAAATAAAACAAAGATATTGTGTCCAACTACAACTAAAAGAACAAAAACAATATTTTTTAAAAAGGATGGTTTGGTTTACTGTAACAAGTCATAGCTCTTTATGTAGATAATATCTTATTATTTTTGTTCTCTCTTTATATCCTTTTTACAAAGTTTAGTGGCCAATTAAAGGCTTCTCTACCAAAATTACATGAAAACTGCTCTTGTTGTGTTAATATTTCTTTTGGCTTCTGCTTCTCAGTGGGTGTGATTTCACGGAAATGATTCTGTCTTTTGGATTAGAATATACTGAATTGTAATATTATTCCTAAAAATTTGTTTCATTTCTTCTGTACATTCTTCTTTCTCAACATTCAATTACAAAACAAAGGAGAAATACCTTTTAGATAATATAGGAAAATAATTTTGAATATCTCTTACTAGAATTGAACTACTCCTTGAAGAGCAGTTGCTAATTTTTTTTTCTTCTGAGAATCTAGAAACTAATCTTTTATTTGTAGTGTTTCTGGCTGTTTTTAGTGACATGATTTAGTAAATCTTTTGTCATATTTAACCAAATTCAGTAATAAGGTGATATTTGCTTTTGTGGTTATAAAAACAATTGATAATGAAAGTCAGTTGAGTGGGAAAAAATCACTTTTTCCATCTGTCAAGTTTACTTTCCATTTTTATGCTAATATTTGAAAAGAATTAAATGTGCTAATGTTCCTCAGCATGTTTTATTTTCCCATTATGGATCTATCAGATAGTTTTAGTTCTTAAGCAGTCTCTTAAGTTCTTAAGGAGGAGAGTTTTCCAAGTTCTTAAGGAGGAGAATGTTCCTGTACAGTCCATGTTAAAGTGGTTCTAATTGCTTTTATACTATAGAATTACTGAGTTTTAAATCCTTTTTATCCACCCATGACCTGGGCTTGCACTCTCAGCATTAACACTTTGGACTGGATAGTCTTTGTTCTGGGGTACAGTGCTGTGCATCAGAAGAGTATCCCCAACCTCCACCCTGTCGCTTCCAGCATCCTCCTCATAGTTGTTATGGCCAAAAAATGTCTCCAAACACTGCCACCATGGGAGGCAAAATCACCCCCATTGAGAACCACCAATGTGGGCTAGGAGAAGAAAATTGAAGACTCAGGAATAGAGTATCATACTCCTGTTCTGACGCTTAGGGGACCCTCACAATATAATGATTGTCCTTTAAAAAAATTTTTTGGTGGTACTGGGGGATCAAACCCAGGGCCTCCATCCTGCTAGGCAAGGACTCTACCCGGAGCTTCATCTCCAGCTGGTAATTGTCTAATATTTTTACCCGCTCATCACAACCACAACCTTTGCAGTCTTTGTCATCTTAATCAGTAGGTCTAGGACTTCAGTTTAGAATTAATGTATTCTACAGACCATCTGCTACTTGATCTGCTTTTTTGCCTCCCTTTCATCTCCGAGCAAGAGATGACCACTCTCTTTTTCTGCCTTCTGTGGAAACCTCCAGACTGGAAGCTCCCTGAAAGCAGGAGCCAAATCTGTTTCTTTCTCCAGAGCTTAACACTGTGCCTTCTTGTTTGTGGGATGAATTTTTGCTTTGTTTTAAAGTGCAACTTTGATTGTATACATATTTTATCTTTGATATTACATACTTTTGTTGATATGGAACCGTTTATATTTGTTAAAAGTAAAATATGTCTCTGTTGAATTGATAACTTTGTTATAAGAGCTAGAATCCTTGTATTGTTTATTTAAAAATACTTCATATGTCCGTGTATTTGCAAATGTATTTTTATATAGATGTACACCCATAAATACAATTATATTTACTCTTTTTTTTTTGGGGGGGGGGTGTTGGGTATTGACCCCAGGGCCTCATGGGTGCTAAGCAATACCCTACCACTCAGCTGCTCTCTCAGCTCTATTAACTTTTAAAGGTATAATTGAAGCCTTTCTAGTCACAGGGTTTATATGTTTGACTGCAGATGACTAACAGAGATTAAATCAGAACATTGCCAAACACTTAAGTGCTATAGGAAAGGAACTTCAGACATAGCCCTTTCTGCAAGACACACTGGGAACTAGTCTTTAAAATAGTACAGCCCAGGAGGCTGTCAGGAATTTTATAATTCTTTAAGGTGAGAGAAAGCTGTGCTCCAGGGTCCTTCAGATTTAAGTGATTCTAGAGTCATCCTAGAGATAGCCTAAAGAATGCTTGAATATACCCGGAAGGAGTCTGAATCCCTTTGGGAAATTTAAATCATGTTTTTTCAAAGAAGAGTTAAAACCCCCAAACATACCTTGGATCTTTAAGACCTACCCGATTCCAGAATCATCATCTCAAATTCCCAAAGCCAGGCCATCTGGTTCACAGTAGTCAAAAATGGGTAACTCTAAACTGGTGGGCAGGGTGGTGCATACCTGTAATCTCAGTGGCTAGAGAGGCTGAGGCAGGAGAATCATGAGTTCAAAGCCAGCCTCAGCAAGGATGAGATGCTAAGCAAGTCATAAGACCCTATCTCTAAATAAATAGAGTACAAAGTAGGGCTGGGGATGTGGCTCAGGAGTTTAGTGCTCCTAAATTCAATCCCCAGTACCCCCTCAAAATGGGTTACCCCCCAAAATAAAGTAGGTAACCCAGAATTGTGGGTTTTTTAAGTTTTGGAGCCTCGTAACCATAAATATTTTGGTGCCAGCATCTAAATCACAGGCTATACTGTCACTATATTCCCATAGAATCCTTGGCCCAAGAAGAATTCAAGAATGATCTTGGGTATAGAAAGGATAGAGACATGAGCCTGCAGAATCAAATGTTTCTGAAATTCTGTTCTTTTTCTACTGTTGTACCTCCTTTTGTTATTAAAATATTATTAAAATGGCTACGTCTAGATAGATATCTATACTGTATAGAGGAAAAATGTTAGAGGGACCCCACCCTAACTAATTCTTGGGCTGAGGGTATAGCTCAGTGGTAGAATGCTTTCCTAGCATGTACAAGGTCCTGGGCTCAATTCCCAGCACTGCAGAATCTTTATGAGAGACACCAAACTTTTCCAGTATGACTGTACCATTTTATATTCTCACCCATAACATGTGAGTGATCCAGTGTCTCCACATTCTTACCAGCATTTGTAATTGTCACTTTTTAAAATTCAGCTATCCTCATAGGTATATAGTGATATTTCATTAAGGTTTTAATTTGCAGTTCCCTAATTTGAAATGCGGTTGAATATCTTTTTATGTGATTTTTTGCCATCTTTGTATCCTGTTCTGTGAAATTTCTGTTCGTATCTTTTGCCCATTTGTCAATTGGATTGTTTACTAAATGAGCCATATCTTTAAATATCTTTTTTAAAGTATTTTAAAAATCAGTCCAGTGACTTAAGAAGCCACTAAGTGGATTTTTTTTAAAAAAATAATCCAAGGCAAAGTGTATATAACATTTTGAACATGATTTTATAATATCCTGAGCAAAAGCTCTGGATATAAGTTCTGTTCTGTACTCATTAGAGTGTGGTACTAATACTGTGAGATAGCAGAAACATTTCAAAGATACCTTTACTTAAAATGTTCTGTGGAGTGTACAGGTACATACTTTCTACATAGCTACCATCATGTTTCTAACCTTTTATACATAAAATCAACTGATTTGTGTAAAGATTTCATAATGACTTTGTAGAAAGTTAATTAGAAGTTTTCCTATTTGTGCAAGATAGTAAATATAAATCCCAATTCATATGCATCAGTAAATTTATATTATTTTTCTGGTATTCTTTATGAATTCATGGTTTTATTAAATAGTCATTGAGAATCTCAAACCATTTTTAAGATCAACAGACAAAAAATCAAGGGATGCATGGTAATACAGATATTTTTCATATGCACGTAAAATTTACCTTTTGTTTATTTTAACTTGTAGATTTAAAAAAATTACCTGGGCTTTTTAAAAAATATTTATTTATTTTTTTAGTTATCGGCAGACACAACATCTTTGTTGGTCTGTGGTGCTGAGGATCGAACCCGGGCCGCACACATGCCAGACAAGCGCGCTACCGCTTGAGCCACATCCCCAGCCCCCTGGGCGTTTTTATTAAATATTTTTTCCCACTTTGGTTTCTACACATTAAGAAAGTCACAGAGGGAAGCCCTGGGTTTAATCCCCACCAATGTGAAAAAGAAAGTGACAGAAATAAGTACATTAACTACAGCAGTAATTCTAAATAAATATAGGCTTCATGTGGTTAGGGAAAAAAGGGGTTTATGAACTCTTGCTTCTTTAGGTCCTCTTTAGACTTATTATTATATGTTCTACCTTCTCACATAAAGGAAATTACTAGAGGAGAGGGTTAATTCTTTGTGATGGGGGAAACATAATTTGTTGTGAAATTATACTGTATTTTTAAATATCTAGAAAATTTTTAAATAACTGGGGGGACTGGGGATATAGCTCAGTGTTACAGTGATTGCCTAGCATGCCTAAAGACCTGGGTTCAATTCTTCAGTGCTGCCAAAATGTAGCAAAGATTAAAAATAATTAGACGAAAGGCAATTCATATACTAATGTGATGGGATTAGCCCACTAGTTGTTGAAATCCTTTCTGAAAATTATAATCTAAAATGATTTGGGAAACTGCAATGAAAAAGTGAATGATTGATCTATACATGTTGGAATATTAAAGCCATTTTAATTTTGAAAAAAAAAAGAAATAAAATTATTTTGTCATATGAATGGTTTGCAAGTATTTTTGATCTGAAGCTTGTCTTTTCATTCTCTTGACAGTCTTTCATAGAGAGATTTTTAAAATTTTCATGGAGTTTGGAGTGCAATGACTGAGACTGCAGTTCCCTGATTGCTTCATGGCTGTGGCGCACCTGCTGCCATGGAATGTTTCTGTGCAAGGGCACAGAATGACCAGTTGCTCTGGTGCACCCTGCCAGAAGAGGTTCTGTGCAAGAATCTTATTAATCTCCATCTTGATCTTAGGCACATAGCTCCCTGAGAGAGAGAAATTCTGAGCATAACAAGACAACTACAATGTTTCACTAGTGCAGCTACTTCTGAGCCTGCCCACTTAACAGTAACTTTAGACAGTGGGCTTCCTGAGTGCTGCAGGAAGCTCCAAGCATTGCAACAGTAAAATAGCTAGAAAAATGTTTCTAGCTCTGTAACTTTCTAGTGCACTAAGAAGAATGCCTCTGTAGTCCTTTACTTCTTGATTCTGAGACCCTATATAAATAAACTTGCTGGGCCAACTCTTCACTATTTATTCATCAGAGAGCAGTGCCCCACCTGATCCCAGCCTTTAATCTTCATATCTGTGTGTATGTTTTTCTTAATCCCCCATGACTCTTCACTGGTACCTCAGGTTCAGCTGTCACAGCAGTGGAGTCAACTGATCAACTTGTTATTTTTCTGGATCATGCTTGTAGTATTATCTAAAAACTAATTACTAGACTTAGGGGCATCTAGGTTTTCCTCCCATTTATCACCTAGATGTTTTATAGCTTTATGTTCACATTGTTCCTTTGCCAAAAATCAGTCAGTGATATTTATATGGGTCTATAGGCTATTGGGGGCTCTCTGCTCTCCCGCATTGGTCATTCACTAACACTAGTTGTCTTCATCGCTGTAGCTTTACAGCAATTCTTAAAACCAGATAGTGTCAATCTTCTGACTTGTTCTTCATTGATATTGAGATGGCTATTCTGGGACACACGCATTTCCACATAAACTTTAGAATTAGGTTGCCAGTATGTGCAAAATAACTTCATGAGATTTTGTTTGCAATTATTTTGAATCTATTAATGGAGTTGGTAGGAATTAGCATCTTCACAATATTAAATCTTTCCATCCATTAACATGAAATATGTCTCCATTTGTTTAGATAATATTATTCCTTCTGAGTTTTCCAATTTTCCTCATGTACATCTTGTATGTATTTTGTTAGATCCATACCTATGTATTTCATGGTTTGGGTGCTACTGTAAAATGGTGTGTGTGTTTCATTTCAGCCTCCAATTACTTATTGATGATTTGTAGAAATGTGACTGACTTTTTCATGATAACTTTGCATCCTGCAACTTGGCTTACAGTCACTTATTAGTTATAGGTGTTTTTAATTTGTTTTTGTCAGTTTGTTAGGGAACAGACAGATGGAAATGGTGGTAACATGAGGTTATCAGAATAATTCTATGAAGTGGGTCTGCTTTGCTGATCCTCACATGCTTTCTTTCCAAGAAGAAATTTACTTGCAGCCCTGCCTGGCCTAGGTGGACAGGATATGTCACATCCCTCAATAAACGATCTCTTAACTGCAGGAGAAATACAAGCCCAAGATAATGTTCTCCTGGGGAACCAAGGAGACTTTTGTGACCTGATTCCAAAACTCAGAGAAATAAGAATAATTTTACTAACCATAAAATCTATAAGAACTTGTGGTGAAGAAGTTAATTAGAGGGCTGGAGTTGTGGCTCAGTGGTGGAGCACTTGCCTAGCATATGTGAGGCCCTGGGTTCGATTCTCAGCACCACATATAAATAAATGAATAAAATAAAGGTCCATCAACATCTAAAAAAATATTTTAAAAAAAGAAGTTAATTAGAACTGGTCACTATGGGCAAAGCAGACCTAGAGTTGCTATGGCGATGGGTACTTAAAAAGTATGATGTCATCTTGTTGTCTGTCAAAAATCAGGAAGTGGATCTGGGTGGGACTATCTGGATATTTCTCTGTGATCCCCAATGAAACTGGAGTGCAGGAGAGTCACATTGTCCCTATCCTCTCTGAGAGGACTCTCTCTCCCTTGAGTGTCTCCCCTTCCCTTTTCCTATCTTTTCAATAAACTCATTCCTGTTACTGTGACAAATTTTTCTGATTTGATTGCAAGAATTAGGGTTTGAAGAGGGGGTCTTCAGGTTGCCTCAGTTTCCAGGAAGGCCCCATCTCTGTTACAGATTCTTTGGAGTTTTCTACATACACAACCATGTCATCTGCAAACAAAAGTAGTTTTATTTCTTCCTTCCTAATCTGTACTTTTTAATTTTATTTTCTTAATTTGTTCCATTAGCTATGGTTTTCAGTATGATGTTGAATAGTAGTGTTGGGAGGGGATACTCTTTGATGTTTTTCTATCTTAGAACAAAAATATGTTTTTTTGGCATTCAGGTATGATGTTAGATTTTAGTTTTCTATAGATGCTCTTTCTCAAGTTGAAGAAGCCCCCTTTATTCCTTTTGCTGAGAAGTTCTTAAATGAATTTTGGATTTTTTCAAATTCATTTTCTGCATCTATTGATATGATCATTGATTTTTCTCCTTTGGCCAGTAGATGTGATACATTATGTTGATTGATTTTCAATGTTTAAATAATCTTGGATGCTCAATTTGCAAACCCCACTGGGTGATAGTGTATAATTCAGTCCATGCATATATTGTTGGGTTCTACTTGCTAACACTGTGTTGAAGGTTTCTGAACACACAGTCATGTAAAGAATTGGTCTATGGTTTCTCTGCCCTGTAATATCTGTGTCTAGTTTTAGACTTGGTGAATTTCTGGCTTGTGAATGACTTAAAAATCAATTGTCCTCTCCACTCTGTTTAATAGGACAGATCATAGTGAAGTACTATTATTTCTATTTTGAATGTTTGATAGAATTCCCACCAAAACTTTATGGACTTAGAGCTTTTCAAAGGGAAGTTATTAGTTATTGAATCAATTTCTTTAACTGCTCTGGTAGTCTATTTCTTATAAGTGTGAGTTTTGAGAAATTGTGACTTCCAATATATTGGGCTATTTCATCTAGGTTATCAAATTTGTGGGCAGAGACTTGTTCATTGGATGCAGAATTCTAGGATAGTGTTTTATTCTTTCAGTATACAGTCCACTCTTTTCTTCTTTCCACAATTTCTGAATAACAATTTTGATCTAATTCTTATTCTGTTTCCTGAATGTAACCCCTGTGCCACTGGCTTTTTCCAAAATTCATATTCATTCTCTCTCTCTCTCTCTCTCTCTCTCTCTCTCTCTCTCTCTCTCTCTCACACACACACACACACACACACACACAGGCTTAGGTGTAAATTCTCTGTCATATATCCTGATAGGTGTTTTTTAGTCTTCTGGATCTGAAGGCTTGTGCCTGTTGTTAATTTTGAAAAATTCATATAATTTTTCCTTCTCTTTTTTGTATTTCCATTATGTTAATGTTATATTGTTTGTAATTGCCCCACAGTTCTTGAGTGTCCTGTTCCCTCTTTAAAAATTATTTTATTTCTTTGTATTTAATGTTTTGAAGATGATATTGACATATTTTCACTGATTCTTTCCCTAATTCTCTTGTAAGGCATATGGAAAATTCTGTGCCAGACAGAAAAGAGAGTTCTAGGTGGGCTCCTACTGGTAACTAAATCTCACTTCTACTCCCAACACATTAGGCAAAATAAATCACATAACTCTGTCCCCAGTGGACAAGAATCACATTCATACCACATACCTGAGAAGGGAGAAACACAACGATTGTGTGGATCTCCCGCACAAACTGAAGTAGGGGCTAAATGGATGTCCTCATCTCTTCTTGGCCTGTCCTCTGTGGAGTGTATCTAACGTGCCTTGACTTTGGGGACTCCAGCTCTCATGGAGAAGCTACCCTTTCTACTTCCATACGCTCTTTCTTATAATCTGCCATGACCAAGAAGAGCTTCCTCTTCCAGTCTGATGGGGAATTACCAGGCCTCTTGTTCTTTTTAATTTGAAGTCGGTGTTAGCAATGCCTTGCTTCTTCTTTCCTTCTTCTTTTATTCTTCTAATTTTATTTTAACCAAAGGATGCTTAGCCACTGAGCCACATCCATTTTTATGTTTTATAAGGGTCTTGCTAAGTTGCTTAGGGCCTTGCTAAGTTTCTGGGACTTTGAAATCATGATCCTCCTGCCCCAGCCTCCTAAATTGCTGGGATTACAGGCATGTGCCGCCAAACCTGGTGATGCCCTGCTTCTTTAAGACAATAGATGTAAAGTTATTGCTAGGGAACATGATTTACTAAGGAGAGGGATTAAAAAAACTTATGTAATATTTGCAAAGTGTTATCCCATCAATTCTGAGTTCATAATCTGTACAACATTGAGTGTGTAAGACATTTGTCACAATTGAGTCACAGGCATTACTAATTTAACAACGTGATTTCACTCATTTGATGGTTCTTTCTCACTCTCTAGGGGAAGGTTCTCCTTGGCACCCTGTGAAATGAGTTGTGTGCTGCTTCTGTCTTTGATCCTTTCTAATTTGTATGTGAACACCTTTCCAAGGTGTAATCCAAGTTCTAAAGTGTTTGTATTTAGATTTCTATGATTTTTTTTAAAAAAATTTATGTCATGAATAATAGATGAATAAATCATAAAAGTTATTAACTCAACAGTAAACTATGAGTCTATGTCCGAAAGACTAACATTGTAGATTATCTTTGTTAAAGCATAAGGGCCCAGTAAATTGCTGGTTCCTCTTTGGTCTTCAAGTCAGTGTTAATGAAGAGGGTTTCTGCTTGAAAACCTGCTTCTATCTGATGATTTAACTTGAAGATGAACTTTTGAGGGAGTTTTCTGAGATCTTTTCACAGTGATCTTTACAACTGTACTCAAAACATTTGAAATTCTTCCTAAAAATACAAGTAGCAGAAACAATGGAACAGCCTTAACTATGAAAGTCTACTGCCACTCTTCATTCATCATATATGTGCACCATTAAAAATGTTTATTTGGCAAAACTAGGAATAGAGTGAACCAACATAACATCATAAAGGAGGCCTTACATTAAAAAAAAAAAAAGCCAACATCATAGTGAACGGGGAAAAATTGAAAGCATTTTCTTTAAAATGTGGAACAAGACAAGGTTTTCCACTCTCATAACTCATATTCAGTATAATACTAGAAATTCTAGTCAGAGCAGAATTAGGCAAAATAAGGAAACAAAAGTGTAAAAAGTAGGAAAAGAAGAACTCTAATTATTACCGTTTGCAAATGATATGATCCTATACTAGAAGATCCAAAAAACTCTTCCAAAAGATTGTTAGAGCTAGTGAACAAATTCAGCTAAATAGGAAGTTACAAAAAACAACACACAAAAATGAATAACTTTTCTATGTACCAAGTACTGATCTGCTGAGAAAGAAAGCATGAAAATAATACCATTCATAATAACCTCAAAAAATACCTAGGAATAAGTCTAACAAAGAGGTGAAAGACCCCTATGATGAAAACTTCAGAACATTGAAGAAAGAAATTGAAGAACACCTCAGAAGATGGAAAGAACTACCACATTTATGGACAGGCAGAATTAACATTGTCAAAATGTCACACTATCAAAAGCAATGTGCAGATCCACCCCAATCCCTGACAAAATACCAATGGTACTCTTCACAGATATGGAAAAAAACAGTCCTAAAATTAATTTGGAAGAAGAAAAGACCAAGAATAGCCAAAGCAATTCTAAAAACCAAAAAAGAAATGTTGAAGGCATCACAATACATGGCTCTAAATTATAGTGCAGGTTATAGTAACAAAAACTGCATGGTACTGGCATAAAAACAGACACATAGACCAATGGTACAGAATAGAAGGCAAACCCACACATCTGTAGTCATGTGATCCTTGACAAAGGTGCCACAAACATACATGGAAGAAAAGACAGTCTCTTTAACAAATGGTTCTGGAAAATGGTCATCTGTAGGTAGAAGAATGAGACTAGACCCTTTTCTCTCACCCTGCACAAAAATCAACTCAAAATGCATCAAAGACCTCAAAATTAGTCCAGAAACTATGCAACTCCTAGAAGAACATGTATGGTCAACACTCTAAAATATAGGTACAGGAAATGACTTTCTCAATTTGACCCCAAAGCTCAGAAAATAATGCCAAGCGTTAGTAAATCAGATGGCATCAAATTAAAAAAAAAAAAACTCTGCATAGCAAAGGAAACAAGAATATGAAGAAAGAACCTACAAAATGGGAAAAATATCTTTGCTAGCTACTCATCTGACAGAAGATGAATATCTGAAATACATAAAAAACTAAAAAAAAATTAACACCAAAACCCCGGACTTAATAAATGGGCAAATTAACTAAATGGGCATTTCTCAAAAGGAGAAATTGAATGGGAAAAATACAAAAAAAATGTTCAACATCATTAGCATTAGGGAAATGTTGAGAGCCACAGCCAAGTCAGGATGGCGCCTGGCATTTTGCCAGAAGGAGTGGTTGAGAAGTAACGCCAGCGAGCCATTAAGATGATAATAATTAAGTTAAGCTGTGTATAATTATTAAGATAATGACTGATTGCTGTAACTGGATGATGCTGAATTGAAAAGCTGTGTATTCAGTTGTGTATGTGGACCTCTGCTGTCCGGCAATGGGGCGGCTCCTGCTACCTTGGGTGCCCGCTACTTTTGAGTTCTCGCGGAGTTCCCATTGGTTCTCGCGGAGTTTCCGGGGAGTTCTGGAGAGTTCCCGTTGGATTCGGGCAATAAAGTAGTTCCTGTTTGAACCTACAAGCGGCTCGTGACCATCCGGTTATTTTGTGCCCAGCCAGACTGCGGCAGGGAAACACAATCAAAACTATGCTGAGATTTCATCTCACCCCAGTCATAATGGCAGACATCAAGAATACAAACAATAACAAGTGCTGGAGAGGATATTGAGAAAAAGGAACACTTTTACACTGTTAGTGGGTTGGAAATAGGCACAACCACTAAGGAAATCAGCATGGAGTTTCCTCAAAAGACTAGGCATGGAACCACCATATGACCCCTCTATACCACTTTTTGGTATTTATCCTAAAAATTTAAAGTCATCATACTATACCCGTATCTGCACATCCATGTTTATAGCAGCACAATTCACAATAGCCAAACTATGGAACCAGCTTAGGTATTCATTAATGGATAAATGGATCAAGAAGCCTAGGTATCCATTAATGGATCAATAGATAAACAAAATGTGGTATATGTACGCAATTGAGTTTATTCAGTCATAAAAAAGAATTAAATGATGTCATTTGTAGGAAAATGGATGGAACTTGAAAGCACTATATCAAAAGCAAAATAAGCCAAATCAGAAGGTCAAGGGTCATACACCTTCTCCCATATGTGAAAGCCAGAATGGAAACAGGAAAAGAAAGGCATTGGGGTCAGTACAGTAGAGGAAAGGGACCAGGGGGAGGGAGGAGGAGAGAGAAAGGGAATCATATTGGCCAAATTGTGTTGTTATATTGTGTACAACTATAATGCACCAATAAAAAAAAATGAGAAAATGTTTAACAATGCGGTAAGATTTTTCCAGTGCCTATATGACATACTATCGTCGCCTCTGTTACAATACATACTGTTTAATGCAATGAAAAATTAATACATGTTTCTTTTCTTCAGTGGATTCCATATCACTTATTCAAGTCTCTTTCACAGAATACCTGCAGTGGAACATTCGTGTCTCTTAAAATTCCTATGTTGAAATCCTAACTCCCAGGGTGTTGTCATTGGAAGATGTTGGAGGTAAGTAGGTTGTGAATGTAGAACCCTCTTGAATGGGATCAGTGCCCTGATCAAAGGAACCCAGCAACCTCTCATGCTCTCTTTCCACTGCATGAAGATACAGCAGGAAGCAGGTAGTCTGCAACCAGAAGAGGGCTCTCACCAAAACCAAACTAGGCTGGCACCCTCATCTCAGACTCCTAGCCTTCAGAACTGTGAGAAACAAACTTCTGTTGTTTATAAGCTACCCAGTCTCAAGTACTTGGTTATAAGCACTTATTCTCATCTGATCACCTTAGGGATGATACTACATAGATTTTGACCTCTTTTTTTGCCCCCTCAGTTGATAGTAATGCCTTTCCCACTGCTTCATAGAAAGTTCTTTGATTAGATTTTTAGGTGAATGGCTATATTTGTCTTTAAGGCTATAAGAGCTGCTGAGATATCTCGGGTTTGGGACTCAGGCCCCTCAATTCTTCAGCACCCTCTGCATTTTATAAGTGGGGAAACTGAGCCAAACTGCTGTGACTCAGCACTAACGACCCCGGTGAAACAACTGGTCGGCCCTTCTGAACTTACGGAGGTAAAAGCCAACCGAGCCTTCATAGGCAGTGGCCACAGGATTGAAACGGGGCTTGGGAGAGACAGTCAGGACCCACCCGTTGCATTCGTCACCCAGCAAAGGGAACGAACTGTCGCCATTTGCATGGGATACCACCATGGCAGAGAACTGACGTCACCAGAACGCGGCGGAGGAGATAACTTCATTGAAACCAGCAGCAACAGGTGTGTAATCCCCTAGCTTTCCCTCTCCACACAGCAGGGAAACCTTAAGGGCCCCTCCCAGCTCTCCCGTGAGCGCGATAGCCAGACCTAGGGAATCAGGAGTGGCGCAGGACTCGCGGCGCGGAACTCTCGGCTACCGCTCCCACCAGTGCTGACAACTGAGGTCTCTTGCACCAGCTACCGGGGGCGTGGCTACCAGAGGGCAAGCAAATTCGCTGGGGGTTCTCAGCCCCAAGCTCTACAAACTTAGGGTCTGAGGGAGGCAAACAGGGAGAGTGTGCCCAGGCGTTCATGAAAACAGGGCTCCCAGGAGCAGCAGACCTGGCGTGTAGCCAGTATTGTGGTGAGTGTCACCGGTGAGCGGGGCCTGGCTTGAGGAAAAGTGGGGAAGTGACTAGACACAAGAGAAGGCCCTAGGCACTCAGGATTGGAGATCCGCCCAGTCTGGGAGGAAGAGCTGCTGCACAGTGATTGGTTCCTGCGTATTGAGAGGAGAAGCTTGGCCCAGTGGGCACAGCTCCACCTACTGGAAGAGAAGTTAATCGAACTCTAAGACTGCATTTATTAATTTTTTTTTTATTTGGGGTTTTTTTTTCATTTTCATTTTGTTGTTGTTGTATAAAAAAAAATTTTAATTTTTTAAATTTTTTTAATTTTATTATTTTTTTTAAATTTTTAATTTTCTTTTATTATTATTATTATTATTATTATTTTTTAAAAATTTCTTTTTTATTTTCTATTTTTTTTCTTTTGTCTTTTCTTTTCTTTTCAATTTTCTTATTCCCCTTCCTTGAATTCTACCTGCTTACTCTCATTCTCTTTAGTGACTTCTTCCCTTCCCTTCTAATATCTTTCCTCCCAAGCATCAAATAAATTTATAGGAGTAAACAGTAACTCAGCAGTCAAACAGAACAAGAAGTAACATGAGCAGCATGAAAAATCAAGGAAGAAAAGGAGTACAAACAATGCAGGACAGCCTAAATATTCAGGAGGAACTAGAGTCATCAGAAAAATGGTCATATAAAGAACTCAAGGAATACCTTAGACAGATGGAATGGAACCTTAAAGAGGATATGAGACAGCAAATTCAAACAGTGAAAGAACACATTGAAAATGAATTACATAAACAGATAAAAGAAGAAGTTAATCATCTTTATCAGGAGATAGAGATAATAAAAAAAAATCAAACAATAATTCTAGAAATGAAGGAAATTATAAACCAAATTAAAAACTCAAATGAGAGTATCACTAACAGAGTGGAGAAAGTAGAAGCCAGAACGTCAGATAATGAAGACCAAATATATCATCTTGAAAAGAGTCTAGCCAACTCAGAAAGGCTGGTAAAAAATCACAAGAAAAGCATCCAAGAGATATGGGATAATATAAAAAAACCAAACTTACGAGTCATCGGGATAGAGGAAGGTATAGAGATTCAAACCAAGGGAATGAGTAACCTGCTGAATGAAATAATTACAGAAAACTTTCCAGAAATAAAAAAGGAAACGGATATACAAATTGTAGATGCATACAGGACACCGAGCACACAAAATCACAGTAGACCAATGCCAAGACACATTGTTATGAAGATATCCAATATACAGAACAAAGAGAAAATATTAAAAGCTACAAGAGAAAGGAGGCAGATTACATTCAGGGGTAAACCAATAAGGTTAACAAGGGATTTTTCATCACAGACGCTGAAAGCGAGAAGATCCTGGAACAACGTATTTCAAACACTGAAAGAAAATGGATGCCAACCAAGAATTCTGTATCCAGCAAAATTAAGCTTCAGGTACGACAACGAAATAAAAATCTTTCATGATAAACAAAAGCTAAAAGAATTTGCAGCAAGAAAACCAGCATTGCAAAGCGTCTTGAGCAAAACACTACACGAGGAAGAAATGAAAAACAATAACCAAAACCATCAGTGGGAAGTGCCTATATAAAAATAGAGGGCGGGGGGAAAGCTAACCATGGAGAAACAAACTAAATTAAATTAAAAAAAAAAAGAAGATAAATAATCAAACATGGCTGGAAGTACAAACCATATATCAATAGTAACTCTAAACGTTAATGGCTTAAACTCTCCAATAAAGCGATATAGGCTGGTAACATGGATTAAAAAAACAAATCCAACAATATGCTGCCTCCAGGAGACACATCTGATTGCAAAATACATACACAGGCTGAAGGTGAAAGGTTGGGAAAAAATATACCACGCACACGGTCCTCGTAAGCAAGCAGGGGTGGCCATCCTCATAGCGAATAAAATCGACTTCAAGACTAAGTTGATCAAAAGGGATAAGGAAGGACATTATATACTGTTAAAAGGAACCATTCACCAGCAAGACATAACAATTATCAATATTTATGCACCAAATAATGGTGCTGCGACGTTCATAAAACAAATTCTCCTCAAGTTCAAGAATCAAATAGACCACAACACAATAATCATGGGTGACTTCAACACACCTCTCTCACCATTGGACACATCCTCCAAACAAAAGTTGAATAAAGAAACTATAGAACTCAATATCACAATCAATAACCTTGACTTAACTGACATATATAGAATATATCAACCATCATCAAGTGGATATACTTTTTTCTGAGCAGTACATGGATCCTTCTCAAAAATAGACCATATATTATGCCATAGGGCAACCCTCAGTAAATATAAAGGGGTGGAGATAATACCATGCATTTTATCTGATCATAATGGAATGAAACTGGAAATCAATGATAAAAGAAGGAAGGAAAAATCCTACATCACATGGAAAATGAACAATATGTTACTGAATGATCAATGGGTTACAGAAGACATAAAGGAGGAAATCAAAAAATTCTTAGAGATAAATGAAAATACAGACACAACATATCGGAATCTATGGGACACAATGAAAGCAGTTTTAAGAGGGAAATTCATCGCCTGGAGGTCATTCCTCAAAAAAAGGAAAAACCAACAAATAAATGAGCTCACACTTTATCTCAAAGCCCTAGAAAAGGAAGAGCAAAACAACAGCAAATGTAGCAGAAGGCAAGAAATAATTAAAATCAGAGCGGAAATCAACGAAATTGAAACAAAAGAAACTATTGAAAAAATTAACAAAACTAAAAGTTGGTTCTTTGAAAAAATAAATAAGATCGACAGACCCTTAGCCATGCTAACGAAGAGAAGAAGAGAGAGAACTCAAATTACTAACATACAGGATGAAAAAGGCAATATCACAACAGATGCTACAGAAATGCAGAAGATAATTAGAAATTATTTTGAAAACCTATATTCCAATAAAATAGAAGATAGTGAAGACATCGATAAATTTCTTAAGTCATATGATTTGCCCAACTGAGTCAGGAGGATACTCACAACTTAAACAGACCTATAACAATGGATGAAATAGAAGAAGCAATCAAAAGACTACCAACCAAGAAAAGCCCAGGACCAGATGGGTATACAGCGGAGTTTTACAAAACCTTTAAAGAAGAACTAATACCAATAGTTTTCAAGCTATTTCAGGAAATAGAGAAAGAGGGAGAACTTCCAAATTCATTCTACGAGGCCAACATCACCCTGATTCCTAAACCAGACAAAGACACTTCAAAGAAAGAAAACTACAGACCAATATCTCTAATGAACCTAGATGCAAAAATCCTCAATAAAATTCTGGCGAATCGGATACAAAAACATATCAAAAAATTGTGCACCATGATCAAGTAGGATTCATCCCTGGGATGCAAGGCTGGTTCAATATATGGAAATCAATAAATGTTATTCACCACATCAATAGACTTAAAGATAAGAACCATATGATCATCTCGATAGATGCGGAAAAAGCATTCGAGAAAGTACAGCATCCCTTTATGTTCAAAACTCTAGAAAAACTAGGGATAACAGGAACATACCTCAATATTGTAAAAGCAATCTATGCTAAGCCTCAGGCTAGCATCATTCTGAATGGAGAAAAATTGAAGGCATTCCCTCTAAAATCTGGAACAAGACAGGGATGCCCTCTCTCACCACTTCTGTTCAACATAGTTCTCGAAACACTGGCCAGAGCAATTAGACAGACGAAAGAAATTAAAGGCATAAAAATAGGAAAAGAAGAACTTAAATTATCACTATTTGCAGGTGACATGATTCTATACCTAGCAGACCCAAAAGGGTCTACAAAGAAACTATTAGAGCTAATAAATGAATTCAGCAAAGTGGCAGGATATAAAATCAACATGCATAAATCAAAAGCATTCCTGTATGTCAGCGACAAACCCTCTGAAATGGAAATGAGGACAACCACTCCATTCACAATATCTTCAAAAAAAATAAAATACTTGGGAATCAACCTAACAAAAGAGGTGAAAGACTTATACAATGAAAACTACAGAACCCTAAAGAGAGAAATAGAAGAAGATCTTAGAAGATGGAAAAATATACCCTGTTCATGGATAGGCAGAACTAACATCATCAAAATGGTGATATTACCAAAAGTTCTCTATAGGTTTAATGCAATGCCAATCAAAATCCCAATGGCATTTCTTGTAGAAATAGAGAAAGCAATCATGAAATTCATATGGAAAAATAAAAGACCCAGAATAGCAAAAACAATGCTAAGCAGGAAGTGTGAATCAGGCGGTATAGCGATACCAGACTTCAAACTATACTACAGAGCAATAGTAACAAAAACAGCATGGTACTGGTACCAAAACAGGCGGGTGGACCAATGGTACAGAATAGAGGACACAGAAACCAATCCACAAAACTACAGCTATCTTATATTTGATAAAGGGGCTAAAAGCATGCAATGGAGGAAGGATAGCACCTTCAACAAATGGTGCTGGGAAAACTGGAAATCCATATGCAACAAAATGAAACTGAATCCCTTTCTCTCGCCATGCACAAAAGTTAACTCAAAATGGATCAAGGAGCTTGATATCAAATCAGAGACACGCCGTCTGATAGAGGAAAAAGTTGGCTACGATCTACATACGGTGGGGTCGGGCTCCAAATTCCTCAATAGGACACCCATAGCACAAAAGTTAATAACTAGAATCAATAAATGGGATTTACTCAAACTAAAAAGTTTTTTCTCAGCAAAAGAAACAATACGAGAGGTAAATAGGGAGCCTACATCCTGGGAACAAATCTTTACTCCTCACACTTCAGATAGAGCCCTAATATCCAGAGTATACAAAGAACTCAAAAAATTAGACAATAAGATAACAAACAACCCAATCAACAAATGGGCCAAGGACCTGAACAGACACTTCTCAGAGGAGGATATACAGTCAATCAACAAGTACATGAAAAAATGCTCACCATCTCTAGCAGTCAGAGAAATGCAAATCAAAACCACCCTAAGATACCATCTCACTCCAGTAAGATTGGCAGCCATTATGAAGTCAAACAACAACAAGTGCTGGCGAGGATGTGGGGAAAAGGGTACACTTGTACATTGCTGGTGGGACTGCAAATTGGTGCAGCCAATTTGGAAAGCAGTATGGAGATTTCTTGGAAAGCTGGGAATGGAGCCACCATTTGACCCAGCTATTCCCCTTCTCGGTCTATTCTCTAAAGACCTAAAAAGAGCATGCTACAGGGACACTGCTACATCGATGTTCATAGCAGCACAATTCACAATAGCTAGACTGTGGAACCAACCCAGATGCCCTTCAATAGATGAATGGATAAAAAAAATGTGGCATTTATACACCATGGAGTGTTACGCAGCACTAAAAAATGACAAAATCTTGGAATTTGCAGGGAAATGGATGGCACTAGAGCAGATTATGCTTAGTGAAGCTAGCCAATCCCTAAAAAACAAATACCAAATGTCTTCTTTGATATAATGAGAGCAACTAAGAACAAAGCAGGGAGGAAGAGCAGGAAGAAAAGATTAACATTAAACAGATACATGAGGTGGGAGGGAAAGGGAGAGAAAAGGGAAATTGCATGGTAATGGAGGGAGATCCTCATTGTTATACAAAATTACATATAAGAGGTTGTGAGGGGAATGGGGAAATAAACAAGGAGAGAAATGAATTACAGTAGATGGGGTAGAGGGAGAAGATGGGAGGGGAGGAGAGGGGGGATAGTAGAGGATAGGAAAGGTAGCAGAATACAACAGTCACTAATAGGGCATTATGTAAAAATGTGGATGTGTAACCGATGTGATTCTGCAATCTGTATTTGGGGTCAAAATGGGAGTTCATAACCCACTTGAATCTAATGTATGAAATATGATATGTCAAGAGCTTTGTAATGTTTTGAACAACCAATTAAAAAAAAGACTATAAGAGGTACATAGTAGTGCCCACATGAATGTAGACAGGCCCACAATGCTGGACGACTCTACTCCTTATACTATATACAAATCAATGCAGTCATATGTCGTATTCTGCTTCTTATTTATTTGTTTGTTTGTTTGTTTAGTGATACTGTGAGATCAAGCCCAGGGCCTTGTGCTTGCTAGTCAGGTGCTCTACCACTGAGCTACACCCCAGCCCTCCTCATCCAATTTCAATGAGCTATTTACTTCATGTCCAGATTGTACACAGGCCTGAAGCATAACTGATCATACAGAGGCCTATAGGGTAATTCATGTTTTATAACTAATATGAGTTATTAAACTGAGTTTCGCTGTTGTAAGACTTCAAAAGTTATGTTTGCAAAATTGGAATTGAACAGAGATAAGCAATGCAGATCCGATTACTATATATGTCCTTTCTATTATAGGTATCTTTCAAATTGGAGCTCATGAGGGAAAAAGGAGTAATACATACAAATTTAATGAATTCTTCCATTTTTCTCTGTAAAGAAACAACTGCCATGGGTATAATGTAAAGTTGTCATACAATATTATATGGTGTCCCTGGGGACATTTGAACACAGTTTAAAGGGAGATCAGATATGATTTTTTAAAAAAAAATATCTGTTTTCTTATCCTCCATATTGTTGCAATTTAATGTCAATACAAAAGTACTGATGTAAATTTATAAGCCACTTATTTTCAAATTACCAATTATCAAAGTATTGAAGGGTTTAGATGCATTTCCGATGCACCTGAAATATGGAATTTTTTCCATATTTTAATTGGTGCACTATGGTTGTATCTAATGTGGGATTTGCTGTTACATATTTGCACATGCACACAACATAAGAATATTATTTAGCCAGTGTCATTTCCCAGTATTTTCCCTTTCTCATGGAATTTATTTATTTATTTATTTATTTTCATTTATTTATTTATTTTGAGGGTGATGGTGCTAGTGATTGAACCCTGGGGCCTTGTGCATGCTAGGCAAGCACTCTACCAACTGAGTTATACCCACAACCTCCCATGGAATATATTTTATAAATGAATATGATATGCAACAGCAAGGTGTGTAGGTGTGTGCAAAGATGACCAGAAGCATGACTGAAGCCCTGTTGGTTTTTTTAAATCTCAGAATCATGTGATAAAATGGCAGGAAGTGCACATACACACACACACACACACAAACACACCTCAGAAAATCAGCTTACTTCTCTCCAACTGAGTAGTTCAACATTTTCTCAACAGAAATCACTTGACTTTGACAGAAGCTCATCTCTGTAGTTGATGCTCACTAGTGTATATATATATGACATTATAGTTGACATTATAGTTCGCATTTCAATGACAGAAGTGGGTTCATTCTGCCTCCTACGTTCACAAGAAAACTGAAACTGACAGTTTCACCAGTTTTCATCCCACAGCCTGAGCCACCTCTCCCTCAGGAGAAATATTCTTTCTTTATGGAAGGCCTCCTTCTTTTACTATCAAAAAAGGGTGACTGTAAAAATTCATTCTCTATTCTTATACATGTACTCTGCCCTTCTCCTGCCCTACTTTATAAATTACTTTTATATTGCTTGAAATTGGGTTATCTAAAAATCCATGATAACTGTATTTACTACTCACATCACTCAACAAAACTGGGCTATCTAAATTGATTATTATTAAATCCATGTTTTAGCCATATGTTTCATTGATTTTTTTCTAAATGAGTGACTTTTTTGAGAGCTATCCTTGATTTGCTCAGAAACAAAAAATTAGATAAGAAACAAGTTATAAAATTTTTGCTCAAAAAAAGACAAGGTAGTTTGACCTCGTGATAGAATGGTTTTCTGAAGGACAGAAAAGATTTTGCTCTTATATACTGTATTTCAAGTGAAACATTATTTCAGGATTCAAGTTTCATTTGATATACATATCAATTATCTTTACTGGAAACAGCTAGAAAAAGATAGCATTGTTCAAAATGCAAGGAACGAGGCGGATTCATGGTGATAGTATAAGTTCTGTGCCACAGTGATTTTTCTGAACCACCCTGTGCGTTAGGTACACATGGTGAGAGATGAGTTAGAGATGAGTGGGGTGGTGAGTACCAGCAGCTCAGAGTCCTGTTGTTTATGCAGTGACATTCAGTTTGCCTAAAGAGGAGAAAGAATACTGATTGCACCTGTTAAAAAATGACAAAGTGGCTCACGCCTGTAATCCCAGTGGCTCAGTGGAGCTGAGGCAGGAAGTTCAAGGCCAGCCTCAGCAACTTAGTGAGGCTCTGTCAATAAAAAGGGCTGGGGATGTTGTTCAGTGGTTAAGCACCTCTGGGTTCAATCCCCAGTACCAAAAAAAGAGAGAGAGAGAAAAATTGACAAAAAGTCTTTCTGATATCTATTTTTTCCTTGTTTCAATGAAAATAAAGAATTGACGAGATTTTCTTGAGGCTGCCCTACTAGAATCTAAACTTCAGCTCCAAGTCCCTACTACTCTAACACTCAAAACGGAGTGTGAGAGCTGGGCCCAGCGCCTCCTGCTTCAGAGCCCTCTGCTCCAGGCTGGGGAGGCGGTTACCTAGCCCAGGTCCCTGGTCTTTGCGAGACAAGCTGTTAGGTGAGTTCCAACACCCATGTGGTGGTGTGCACCTGCGCCTCATTACACCCCAAAGCAAACTGAGCGCTCACTGTGGGCCCTATTTAGCCTCCTCAGCTGCCCACCACTCTCTATCAATGTTTAGCTGTCCACATCTGCTTGTTCAGGAACATGGCCAGGGTTAGCGTGGGCACTGGGAGAGCCAGGCCCATAAACTCCCTTGTCCTCTGAGGTGTCCAATCAGCTGAGGCTTCGTCCCCAGAGCCCTTCTGGCCACCAGCGCTGATGTGAGGCAGCTGCTGAGAGGCTAGGGGAAGTATTGGCAGAGACCTGCTTTGGAGCATCCAGGAGGATGAGAGGGGAGGAACTTTGTCCAGCATGAAGCTGACTGTTATCCCCTAAGGTTTATTTACATTATAATTTCTACAACCAACATCTTTTTGTTTGCTTGTTTTCTTTTCTGGTGGAAAAAAAAAAAACATCTGAGTTGTCTAATTTGGGACAAGCAGCCCCTTCAGGACTCAGTACAGGGGACGCTCAGCTCAGTTCAGGACACTCCTGACCCAAGCATCTGTGACCATTGCCTGGAGTCTGGTAAACTGGAGATAACTCCCACTGTGGTCTAGGATGGGGCAGAGTGGCCATCTAAGAAGGCCCCAGAGGCCTGCCTGCAGGTCTCCTGCCTTCTCTCCCACCCCTAATAACAGACCCTTTGCTTGCCTCGATATCACCCTCGCCAGGTGGCTTCTCCTTCAGTTTCTCACCTGCCTTCTACCAAAGAAAAGCAGATGATCACAACTCTGCACCTTAGGTACTTGGGGAGAAGCAAAGTGGAATTGGTGACTCTCTCTCAACCTTGTACCTCTTGGACACCCCTCAGATACCAAGAAGAAAATCCCTCCCATGGAATAGAGTGTTTTCATTGGGCCTTTTAATTCACCGTTCAGCTTCCCGGGGTTGTGCATACTCATCCAGCCTGGCTGAGAACGGCTGCACCACGTGCATGTGTCCTCCTGAGCCACATCCTCTCCACAGTTGGATGGGCCTGAGGAGCTGGCTCCAGGCAGCTGCTTCCTGAGGTCTTTTCCTCTAGGGAGGCAGCTTCTCCTTGGTAGCCATCACCCCAGTGGGAAAAAGCACCAGGTTTCTTACTTGATTCTTTTTACCAATCAATCATTTCCAGGCACTTAATGTTTAGATGTAGTTATGGGTTTTTTTAATATTTTTTTTAGTTGTTGTTGGACACAATATCTTTATTTTACTTTTTTATTTTTCTGTGGTGCTGAGGATGGAACCCAGGGCCTCACGCATACTAGGCGTGTGCTCTACCACTGAGCCACAACCCCAGTCCCAATGTAGCCCCAAATGTAGTTATGTTTCTGAGGACCATAATTTCCCCCATCTTTGCTTTCTGTAATAATAGTTGGGAATTTATTACTTGAAAACTCATCCAAATTCAAATTCAAAGGTAATTGGCCTTAGGATTTCAAGTTGAAAATGGCCAAATTCACTGACAAGTTAAAATTTAGAATATTTTTTTTCTTTTCTATCATGAAGTTTCTTTAAGGGAAGAATTTTATTTTTGCTAAAACAGATTCCTAAACATCGTGGGAATATGTTTTAGAAGTAAAATAAGAAGAAACTACTTAAAGCAAATTTGACAGATGTAATTAAAGAGTGTTTCATTTTGTTGATACGTATTTTGTTTTCGTATGTTGCACATAAATATTCATTTAGTTCACAGAAAAGTCCTCTGGAGATTCTAACATGATATGATCATGTAATTGTGCCTGGTTTACCATCAGGAAACTGAGTCACTGAGAGGCTGTCAGATGCACAACAACACATTGCTATTAAGATGCAGCAGGGATTGAAACCCAGGCTGCATTTACAATTACATCAGTGTGGAGACAGGTGTCATTATATGTTTGCAGATGACATTGTGAAGGTAGAATTCTTTCAGTTCCAAACCAGGTATAGCTGCCTTAGGGTCTAGGGAGGAGGCGACAGTCACTTACACTGCTGGTGAGAATTTTAAAAAATAACAAGAGACAGATTGTGTTAGTCAGCTCTCTGCTACTATTACCAATACCTGAGATCATCAGCTTGCAAAGAGGAAAGGTTTAGTTTGTCTCACTATTTCAGAGGTTTCCATCCATGGTCCCTTGGCCTCATTGCTTTTGGGCCTGGGGCCAGGCAGTACCCTGCAGTGAGACCTGTAGTAGAAGAAACCATTCGCCTTATGGAGGCCAGGGAGTGAGAAGAGAGAAGGCAGGGGACAGGGTCCCAGTGCCCTTTCAAGAGTACACCACCAATAATCTAACCACCTCCTACTAGGTCCCACCTACTGAGGGATCTGTCACCTTCCAAAAATGCCACAGCCTCCAAACACGAGCCTTAGGGGAAGTTCAAGAACCAAATGATAGCAGGGATGATTGGCAATGCTCATACAAATAAATTTCAAATGTTCGGAATCCCCAAGGAGGCTGGAGGGAGGCTCTAAGTCCCGCTTTGTATTAATTTTTCTCTAAATGGTGATTCCTAGGAGTATCCAGACTCATATCCAACCCTAGATGAGGACATTAACTACTGATATCTTAACACTAGATAACATGGGTCCAGTCTTCTATCAATAGGTGACTGATTTAACAAATAGTAGTGCCTCTATGCAAAAACAAATAATAATATCCAGACATAAAAATGAAGTATTTACTGATTTTTTCTTTTTTAGTATCAGGGATTGAACCTGGGTGCTTAACCACTGAGCCACATCTCCAGCCCTTTCTTATATTTTATTTACAGACAGGGTCTCACTGAGTTGCTTAGGGCCTTACTAAATTGCTGAGACTGGCTTTGAACTTGCGATCCTCCTGCCTCAGCCTCCCAAGCCACTGGGATTACAGGCACCACTGTGCCAAGCTTTTATTAATACAAATTTTTAATAGAAAGGCAAAGTACAGAGTAGTGTGTATATTATGCTCCATGAGAGAACAATCTAACAAGTTTGTTTTACTCCATTTTTTATTATCTCTGGGAGATCCTGGAGCTGCAGTGAGAAGAACTCAAGTCCTGGTCGTTGATCAGGATGTTCTTGTGCATGGCCCAGGATGTACTGAGATGCCGGCATTGTTTAAATGGAAGGTACCTGGGCTAATGGGTGTGGCTCAGTGGTAGAGTGCTCGCCTAACATGTGCAGGTGCTGGGTTCGATCCTCAGCACCATATAAAAATTTTAAAAATAAAATAAAGGTATTGTGTCCAAATACAACTAAATATATATATATAAATAAATAAATGGAAGGTTCCTGCTGTCTACCTAATCGTGAATACCGCCCACAGCTCAAGCAAAGCATTCCTCAATGACTTTCTTCTTGGTCAAAGAAGACAATCTAGTTGCAATTCTGCAGGACTATTATACAGAGCTGGGTGCATCCACTGAGCAGCGGTATAAACACAGGGAAAGTTTGTCTGCAAATACACACCAGAGGGAAAGACAGAGTTGCCTGGGGAGCTAGCTATGTTCTTGGACTAAAGGAAGTGACAAAGATGGCGGAGATGAGAAGCGTCAAATGTGGGGAAGTGGTGGAGTTGCAGGCCCTGAGCTTCTGAGTGGACCACAGCAGAAACATGGTTACAATCTCAGCCCCTGACCATGCCCTTGCTTCCTGGATGCTTATCAAAAGCTTCACTCTGGCTACCTCCAGAAAACATGAATTTCAGAATTTTTATGCTTCTGGGAGCCTGTCTACTGAGTGGGAATGTAGATGTGGCACAGCCATTGTTCCCCCAGTTTGAAAGCCAGAAAAGACGTTCAGTTTCCCTGCAAAGTTAGTATCCCAGATTCCTGGACAGATGTTGATGTTTCTTAAATTAAGGAAACTGAGGCATTTTTATGTAGTGAAATGTTGAAAACATGGGTTCTTGCTTTGGTGCTCCTAATGTGCTGGGTGATCTTGGGCAGTTTGCAGCTTCTTTGAGCAAAGGTTTCCCTTTTATGAACCCAGAAACCCAGTTTTGTGACCTGTGAGATCCCCCAATCCATACGCATCTCTGTTCCAGGTCTCTAGCTCTGCATGCAAAAACAACCTCATAACTCAGTGACTTAACAAGCCGCAGTGGCGTGGCGGGAGGTGTGGGGTCGGCTCCAAGGGGCAGTTCTCACTAGCAGACCTCCGACGGCAGCCGGTGATGGAGAGGTGGGAACCCTCCTAGGTCTGTGCCTGGCACCTGGCATGGGATGGATTGGATGGCCAGGGGATGGTCGGTGTTTTACTTACCCCCTACACAACCTCTTCACGTGGCTAGTTTGGGATTTTTCATAGCATGACAGTCTCAGGCTAGACAAGGGTTTTTGTGTGGAGCCAAATTTCCTAAGATATTCCTGTATTTCATGAGAAAAAGCTTCAAGGCTCCTAATGACCCAGACTTGGAAATCACAAAGGACCACCACCATATTCTGCAGGCAAACCCATATTAATTGGGGTGGAGGGACAGATGCCACCTCACAATGGGGGGACGGCTTTCCTGAGAAAGCAAGTGGCCACCTTAAAGGTAAATTCATTCATTCTGTGGAAAGAAGTCTCAGCCCAAGTTGCAAACCTAACAAACACCCAAGATCTAAAGATTCAAAAAGGAAAGAGAAGAAAGCAGTTTACCATTCAAAAATGGCTTGAAATTAACATGGAGACTTCTGTCTTATTTTCATTCTATGTCTGGAGTTGAAATAATTTGCTGAGCCAATTAATCTTTAAATTTATGTTCCCATTTAATTTTTCTTCAGGGTTTGGACTTGTTTGGTTTTCTGCTTCTGATTACCTTGTTTTCAGCCATATTCAAAGCAAATTAAAATTTTCTTTCCATTTTTACTTTCCTTATTATCAACATTTTCATTTGCAGCTTCTCTGTACAATTGAAGACAAATTTCCTACCCCTACTGCAAGAATGTTTAATTAGAAGCTACTTGAGACGTAACCACTATTTTTTTTCCTTCAGCCCAGTAGTCAGTCTAAGAAACATTCTCTTGTCAGATTCAGCTTCATCGACTGCTTCCACTAGGTAGATGCATAATTTTCTAGATTCCCATTCTCCATTTGGATTAATGATATGAAGAAGATTCTGGTAGCTTAAGTGTAGTTAAAAGAAATTTATGGGCAAGCTGTGGGTAATGATGGGCTTTTTGAGGCTCACACTGTGGGGATTTGACAATGAATAATCTTCTCTAACTAGTGTGGTCTCAAAAGTCAAGGAAAACAAATTAGAATTAAAAATCCATCTGACACGTTTCTGGATAAGATGGGTAACCAATTGGTTTTCTATCACTTGATAGAAAAATGGGGTGTTAGTTTGGAAGAGACAGTGGATACCTCATGAGTATTCAGAAAGTCTACCTTCTGCATCATGACTAAGAAACCTCCAGGAATTTTTATCTTATGGGATGAATCTGAGCCTTAGTGGAAACTGGAGTAGGCAGAATTATCAAAATGACCATGAGGTGCCCTTGAGATGGAGTGTGGTCCATTTACCAGCTTTTTTATAATTGGCAATGGTTCTATAAAAGCTCAGCTTTCTCCTACCAGTAAATGGTGTGTGTTTCTCTAGGTGGTGCTTAGAGAAAGACCATGTGTAACATTGCACAATATTGGTAAATACTGCCAAGCAGACTTCTCCCATGCCACAAAAAAAAAAGAAAAGAAAAGAAAAAAAGAATTGAACCTTAGAAAGCTCATGTCCTTATTAGGGTTCATCATAGAATAATTTCTGCTCTGCAACTCTGTCACTTAGCTCTGCAGCTTCCCAGCCCCAGGGTCTCCCTTTCTTCTGTTTCTTCATCAGTCATCCAAAGTACATCCTGTAAGACTTTCCTTAGGATCATCTAGAAACTTCTAGTGATCCAAAGTACATACTTCATGCTGAGCTTTGGATGCCACTTCATGTCCTTCCCAAAAGGAATCACCACTGCTTGGTTTGGTATTCAAAACCCAGCCATCAGGGGTGGGGGCGTAGCTCAGTGGCAGAGCACTTGCCTACCATGCACAAGGCACTGGGTTCAATCTCCAGCACCACAAAACAAAGTAAAATAAACACAGCGGTCCTTAGAAGCTCTCTGTAGCATCCACTGGAAGTGAGTTGTGAGGGCAGCCTCTCAGGCCCCTATGCCCAGATCCTCTGCAGGAGACTTGCTCAAGTGGACAGTTTGCCCCAGAGGAACTGGGAACAGCCCAACACACTCTGACCTCAGGGCAATGGAAGGAGGACCTTGGCAAGCAGCAGGCCTTGAGGAATCTGTTCTGAGAGGGTTCATAGATCGAGTCTAGCTCTCCGGAACTCTCTTCCTTGGTTTGCAGTGAGTCCTGGGTGAGTCTGGTCTGTATAAGGAGATCAACGTTTGTTACCTGAACCCTTCACACATGTGAAAACTACTACTACAGATTTATCACAGCTTTTATTTAATTATATCTATTTAGAAAAGGAGTGTGTGTGTGTGTGTGTGTGTGTGTGTGTGTTTGGGGTTTGGGGGCTCTTTGTTTTGTACCAGGAGATAAAATAATTTGCAGCTTTAGTATCTTGAGAGAATTATTAATCTCTGATTCTCAATGCATTGGACTCTCTTGGCCATTCAGTTTTTATTTATTAACTACCTTCATCTCATATACAAGATACAAAACAGAGCGATCCTGTGGACACTTGTTCCTATGCTGTTTTTTTTTAAAGTAAAACCTGTCTTGTCCTCCTGCTAGCACCCTTGCCTATTCTAGAACACCTTCCATACTCTATCCAGATCATCTTCACAGAAAGCAAATCTCAGCATGCTCTGTCAAAGCCACAGAGCCTGGTGTGGTAGACAGAACAGTGCCCCCCACCTCTGTCACAAAGATGTCCATGTCCTAATCCCCAGAAACTGTGAATATGTCACCCCATATGGCAAAAGGGAATGAAGGGTACAGATGGAATTTATATGGTTAATCAATTGACTTTACATGAGGCTGATTATCCAGAATTATTCTGGTGGGCCCAAGGTAATTACAAGAGCTCTTAAAAGTAGAAGAGAAGCCACGCATGATGGCATGTGAAATTCAAGCTTTTAGAAGGCTAAGGCAGGAAGATCACTTGAGTCTGAGAGTTTGAAACAAGCCGGGCAACAATGAGACCCTGTCTAAAGGAGGAGGAGGAGGAGGAGGAGGAAGGGAGGGGAGGAGGAGGAGGAGGAGGAAGAGGGGAGGAGGAGGGGAGGAGGAGGAGGAGGAGGAGGGGGAGAGAAAGAAAGATACGTGAGGATAGAAGCAGAGGTCAAAGTGATGTGATTGCTTTGAAAATGGAGATTGGCCGTTGAAAGCAAATGAAAGAAAGAGAGAGAGAGAGACAGAGAGAAAGAGAGAAAGGGAGGGAGGGAGGGAGGGAGACAGATCCATGATCAGTGGTGCTTTATTCAGCAGCGGAGGGGCACAGTTTCAAGAGGGAAAATGATGATGGGCTACAACAAAGGTCCGGGCCTTATAGGGTCAGCAGAGCCAGGTCAGAGGAGGAATATCGGTGATGGGCTCATTTAGGGCGGGGCAGGAGGGCAGGCAGGGAAAGAGCTGTAGGTAAGGGAAGTTCCCTGGGGCCTACTGTCCATATCCTTCAGCCATGAGTGGGCAGTTTTTAGAATCCAGAAAAGGCAAGGATAGGGGTTCTCCCCCAAAGTCTCCAAAGGGAACATGATCTGGCTGACACATTGACTTGAGCCCAATAAAACCCAGGTCTGAAGAAAATGTGGTATGTGTGCACAATGGAGTACTACTCAGCCATGAAGAAGAACCACTTTATGACAGGTGCTGGTAAATGGATGGATCTGGAGACTACCATGCCAGGTGAAATAAGTCAGTCCCCAAAAACCAAAGGTCAAATGTCTCCTCTGATATGTAGAAGCTAAATCACAATAAGGGAATGGGGGCGCCGAAATTCAGTGAATTAGACAAATGGGGAGTGAAGGAAAGGAAGGAGGGATAGCAAAAGAAAAGACAATGAATGACTCTGCCCTAGCTTTCCCATGGACATATATGAATGCACCACAGTGACTCCCACCATCATGTACATCCACAAGAAATTAATTTTAAAAATAAAAATAACTGGGCTGGGGCTGCAGCTCAGTGGCAGACCACTTGCCTTGTATGTGTGAGGCGCTGGATTTGATACTCAGCACCACATAAAAATAGACAAATGAAATAAAGTCATGTTGTCCATGTACAACCACCAAAAAATTAAAAAAGAAAAAAAAATAACTATGAATAAATGGCAGAAAGATCAATAGAGGGAAGGGAACAGGGTGGTAAAGGGAAGGAGAAGGAGAGGCATTTGGGGTCCTAATTAGAATAAGATATATTTTATGCTTGTATAAATACATCAAAAATGGGTTCTACTGTATGACTAAAAGAATCAATAATAACAACAACAGACCTGGGCCTGATTTCTGACCTACAGAAATCAGCTGCAGCGCCTCCTAGTCTCCGCCCACCCCACCCACACCACCCCTCTGATTGTCTCTGGGGACAAGGATTTGCCTATCAAGTGAAATCTTCAAAGGAGCAGATCAGTGTGAGCAGAGCACGTGGCAGCTGAGATGAAGGATGTCCCTGGCTCTGAACTAGGAATTATCTCCTGAACCTAACCTCAAAGGGCGACACCTAAAGTCACACACTACTCCTTACTTCTTGCAAACTAATTTTTATTCACCACAAAACATTCATTATGAGGCTGCAGAGTTAAGCGTGAGCTATCCCTGTGATGAAATCTGTAAACAGGCAAATCTTTATAGTTGCTAAGGGCTTAGGGATGCATATAATCCTCTTTGAGCAGACTGGCATTTAAGCTGCGTTCATCACGGCTGAATAGCTGACACTGTGACCTGCCGTAGCTCATCCAGCTTAGTGAAATGAAACTTAAAACCCACATTGATTTGAATCTGCAAAACCTTGATTTTTTTTTTCCTTTGTGGAATGCCACACTGTCTCCCTCGGCTAAGATTGGTCAAGTGTAGGCAGAGAGATTCTGAGCTGCGCTTCTCTGCCTCCAAAGTGGCAGCCCTGTGTGGGCTGGGCATGTGAGTGGAGGGAGTCCCAGGGTACCCTGCCAGTGGGGAGGAAGCAAGAGGCAGTGGCTGTGGAACAGAGAAGAGCAGAGAATTCCACTGCCCTGGAGAGTTCCATGACACGTGGGCGATGACAAGAAGACCCATGTGGAGCAAGTCATTCGGCCACCTGGGCTCTCCTTGTTGGTCTGACTTTGAAGCCAGAACCCACAAACATGCTGTCCAGGGTCTGTGTACCCCAAGGACGGGAGGCAGGTGGGTGGTAGGAAAGGGGACCCCTGTGCCAAAGCAACTGGGCATGTTGGCTGTTTAACTGGATCTTTGAGAAATGAGTGTTGAGCCATCAATTTTTAAGAAACATAGTCCCAGTCAGGAATAGAATAGAGATCACACACATTCCTGAATGTAGCTGACTCCCGACAAACCCAGCCCATCAGGCATGACAGCTGAGATGTTAAGAGGGTAATTAAAAATGGACAAAGCACCCATATTATCGCACTGGTAATTTTTACTGCTTTCCTTAAGTGTTTGATCAAGGTTCCCCCCTGGAATGTCCTTTTTAACAACAAAAGTAAGTAAATCATGAAACCTTAGCATGTCCATGGGCCCCTCTCTCCAGCATAATTATTCTGTTCCAGACTCCAAAAAAAGAAAAAAAAAAAAAAGCAAAGTGGGCAAAATTAGATTTTTATCATTTCCTTCTCACCTTCTTACTGATCTTTATTTTAAAACTAACTCCATGGCAGCTGTTCTCAATCAGATATTTAAAAAAGCTAAAATGTAAGTGCCCCAGAGACAGGGCTACTGCCAGCCGTCCTCCCCTCTCACTTCCAGAGCCCAGTACCACGCCTTAGGAGCTAAGAACATGTTGAAATGAAGCAATGGATGAACAGCAGCCAACAATAAGAATCCCTGCAAAAGGTATTTACATTTTAATGTGGGATTTATTTGTAAAGAGTATAATTAAATGCAATCTTCATTGCTGAAATTTCTATCACCAAGTTTTATTGTACAATAAGAAGACCAACCCTTCCATTTGAAAACAAGAATTTACTTTTTTTTCTTTTTAAATTTTTCTTTTAATTTTAGAATTTGTTCTAATTACTTGTACATGACAGTAGTGAAAACAAGAATCGACTCTAGACTGTAGATCTAATGCTGTGAAATAATCCAGTAGAGGAGTAATGAGAGCCAGTTTGGTTTGTAAATTGGGGAACATCCACAAAAAACCTTGCATTTCATCCAACCACATTGACTTTACCCAGATTTAAGTGACAGTGGCGATCATCATGGCAATGACATGACATCATCCATGCAGAGTGCAGAACAAATACCTGGAAGGTGCCCAATAAACATTAGCAGCAACTCTAACGATAATCGTGATTCACACTACTTCATAGAAATTTGAAAATATATCCCCTGTCTAGGGTTATATCAAAACTGATGAAAATATTTTAATTATTGTAAAAATCATTGGATTCCAAAAACGGAACTCATCATTACATAAACCTGACGGTCTTCTGCGGCCCAGAGTCTCTCTGTGCTTGCTGATCCATTACTGCCTCAGCAGACGCTCACCACGCCCCACAGGCAGAGGAGAGGCACAGAGCAACCCTGAGGGTTAAGAACTCTGTCACCAGGTCTTTCCTTACAGAAATACTCATATAAGGACAAACTGTCCCCCAATATATAGTATAATGTTTACTGCAATATTCTTTGAAATGATGATGAGAATAATAACAACTCTCTTGAACTTTTCCAATAAAGCCTAGGTAAATCATTCCGAATCCTTGTATATACAGGGTGCAGCTGTTAGAATGAGAGAGATCTTCATGTGCACTAACGTGGAGGGATCCTCAAGATATCAATGGTGGAAGCGAGAAGTGGGGGAAGGATGTGTCAATCAGGATTCCATTTAAGCTAAAGTGCAGTCAGACAACACAGAGATGTTGGGATCAATATAAAATATGTACAAATATGAAATTCAAGGATCCCAGGCACATCCAATGAGCTAATTAATCCTGGAGAGAAGAGAGGGCAGGTAGGTAAGAAAGAAATTATATCGTTACTACATGTACTTTTGAAATTGTTACAGCAATGCATTCATGTATCTACAAATAATAATAATGATGATAATGATAGTAAAACACTCACACTTACTACGTGCAGGGTGCCACTCCTCACAGCCTGTCTGGATGCTTCTGTAATTTTACAGATGTAGAAACTGAGGTAAATGTAGGTTAAGGGACTTTACTGACAGCCCACCTGGTGTAGTAAGTAGCAGGGCTTCCCAAGGCTCTGCATCTCTGCTCTGACACCCTGTACTTTCTCATTCTCCAAGCAATAAAATAAATCAGGGGTTCCAACAGTGCACATTTATTTTATTTTTTATTGTTCTTTTTAGTTATACATGACAGTAGGATGTATTTTGACATCTCATACCTACATGGAATATAACTTCCCATTCTTGTGATGGTATGTGATGTGGAGTTTCACTGGTCATGTGTTCATTTTTAAAAAGGACTGGGAAGTGAGTCAGTGGTTAAGCATCCCTGGATTCAATCCCTGGTACCAGTAAATAAATTAAATAAAGTATATTTTGAATGCACCCTCTAGGTTTCTTTATCCTAAGGCTGCCATCTTTCTTAGGGTACCACGGTCCTTGGCATGCGTTCCTGCATCCTACCCTAGCCACCTGCCTCAAGTCCTAATCCCTCAGAGCTGGCATTGCACTGTAGTCAGGGGTATCTTCCTAAAATGAGCATCAGAGGTTCTAGACAATGATCTCTTTTTCACTTGAAGGTACCCTTAAGATATTGCAAGAACTCATTGCCTTTGGACTGAATTCCAAATTCTTCGTGCTGTATTCTCATCTTACATTTCCTCCTTCATCCTCAGCTTGTATTTCACCTGTGCAGCAGATCAAGAAGTTGAACATTCAGCTACTCAGACCCACTGAGTCCATTTCGGCTCTGTGACCATGTATCCTTTTTCTAGTACCAGGGACTGCTCGGCACACCTCACCCCAGACCCCTGCCGCATCCTCTCTCAACCCACCTGTCCTTTCTTCACCGCCTGTCTGTGAAGAACAGACACCTAGCTCTTCTTCATTTTCCAGATCTCAGTAAAGGTACCACTTCCTTTCTGAAGTTTCTGGGAGATCTCATCCTCAAGACGAGTGTCCTTCTACACACACCCGCACTCGTGCCATCTTGAATGACGCCCATCCTAGCACACAGCGCTGGGCTGTGATCTTACGTGTGGCCAAATGGGGCACGAGTGGCGCTTGCCACCCATCAATGTGGCCTATGCAGGGCAGTACTAAGTGGATTTCTATAAATGACCTTTTAAAAGATGCTAACGTGAACTTTAAAAGAATGCAAATCTGACTCTATCTCATCCCTGCTTAAAAATTTTGAATGGTTTTTCATTTCTCCAAAGACAACATTCACCTTCTGCCCAGTGTCCAGCCCCCAGGGACTTAGTCCCCTGCCTGTCCATCTTCACTGCCCAGGTCATCCCTGGACCTTGCTCTTGTAAAACATTCTCTCCTGACTCAAGGTTTCCCCTCTTTCTCTCTGAATTTCTTTCTTTGGCAAGCTGCCAGGCATCATTTAGACCCCCAGCTTAAATGTCACTTCTTGAAAAATGACTTTGCTGAGAGCCTAAATTGGGTCTCTTGATTCTAAGAACCCCGCACTCCCTTGTGATCCCTGATGCATTTTTCCCTGTCAGATATCAGGGTCCCCAAGGGTTGAATTTTCTTTGCTTCTGTCACACCAGTACCTAGCAGAGAGCTCGGAGCAAAAACCATTTGTCAAATGGAAGAATAAATCACAAAGGAAAACATCTCATCCGTGATCCAATTGTGGAAACCAAGCAAATGGCGAACAACCCGAAGTGTATTATACTCATGCATGAGTAGTCCATCTCTGAGGTTAAGTGACTTGATTACAATTCACACGTTCCTGAAAACACTAACATATATAATAACTTAAGATTGAACTTCCACTTTATGTGGTGTATTGCAGAAAATGAAAGCTTTATTATCCGAATGGTCCCACAAGGAAAGTGAGAATGTTGAAGTGCTTTACATCACATTGCAATAGCTGCAAGTAGAAATAAATCAGGAATGGCATCTTTTTAAAAATGTTTTTAGTTGTAGACAGACACAATATATTTATTTATTTGTTTTTAGGTGATGCTGGGGATCAAACCCAGGGCTTCATGCGTGCCAGGCAAGTGCTCTACCACTGAGTTACAACCCCAGCCCACGGAATGGTATCTTTTATACATTAAATGGTAAGTCCCACCTCAAATGCTGCTGAACAGAAAATTACATTGATACCAGCAATCATCGCATTTGGTACCATAATCTTCCTAGTCACCTGTTCAAGCTCCCTAAAACTGTGGAGCTAAAATGTGCAATTATCTCCCTTTCTCTGTTCTATTCTACTGTTTAATTGCTTTTAACTCCAGTGTTCTTTAAGTCACTCTGCTTCCTTTTGTTATTGCATAAAAATAGAAATCTTATTCCTGTTGATTTCTAAACTGTTGTCTCTTCTCCAACTCCTTAAAACCCAGCCTGATAATGTAGATTTTAAGTGCTCATCTTCCACATTGTGCTTGATTACTTTTTACTAAATTATCCCACCGTGTTGGTTCTTTCTGATTATTTTGCTTGTAAGTCAGATTCAAGCTTCACTCCTTTGTGTAACATGGTCAAGAATTCATGAATAACTAAAACAGAGCGAATGGTCAAAGTAGACATCAATCATAGCCAAGAAAATTTGGTTCACAGTCCTTCCTGTGCTTTATTTATCAGGGACCTTTTTCCTTTTCAATACTGGGAATCAGGCTCAGGTATTTAACAGGAGAACACCTATCCAAGAGGAACTCTCAGAGTTAAGTCAAATTCTCATTACTGTGGGGTTAGACAATTTGCACATTTTATCTTCTAACTTTTCATCCTTCTAACTTTGCATATAGTTTCAAATAAACTTCAGTTTCTGTGTGTTACCAGTCTCTTATTTTTTGCCATGGCAACCTTCTCAAGCCCTTCTGCATTGCCCAGTAAAAAAACAATCATCCACCTAAAGCATGTGGGAAACAGAGACTAAAACCATGACAGGAAATTTGTTTATTTATTTTCTTTTTCTCTAATTTCTGGCTTGATTTTATTTTCTGTCTGGAACATAGTCCATTTCCAAAACTTGTGAGGAATTTACATCTTTTTTGTTTCTGTTTACATTTTCTTCTCATATCTATACTTTCCTCCAAAATATATTCCATAACTCTTTTTTTATGCAGTGCTAGGAATCGAACTCGGGGTCTTGATTATGCTAGGTTAGTACTCCACCACTGAGCTATGTCCTCAGCCTCTCTGAAGTAGTTCCTGTTAACATATATCAAGGTTCTGTGATCGTGTGTGCACACACACACACACACACACACACATACACACAGAGCTCTTATTGAAGCCTCACACTATTCTCTTATTTATAAAGGCTGTTATTCTCCTTATGTTAAGGGATTAATATTTGAAAATATATGAATTAGACTAGAAATTGACAGAACACTTGAGGATATTACAAAATAATACAATATGATAGAATTACTATTATTATAGTTAAAGCTTCGTCCCAGGGTTTCATAAACTGACTTCCAGACCACTCATGTATAATCGAATCAAGCCTTTATTGAAGCACACCAGTGGCGGCTGACCAGAACATAAAGCTGTTCCCATGATCAGCCCCGAACAATTGCAAGGGCACTCCTTATAAGCCTGAAAACCGCAAAAGGGATGTTCAGGGGGTCCAGCCAATGCAAGCAAGCCAGGTTACAGAAGTGGGACAGTGCAGTCAAGTGGCGGGAAGCCTAACCAATCACAGTTATCACAGTCACCCCAGTTACAGAAACAGAGCCCCGTTACCCTAGTTACAGAAACAATGCCCCATTAGGTAGTTCTGTGTTCTTAAAGGTTTCTATAGCAAAAGGAAAAGAACATTTTGCCCCAGTCATGACTCTTCTACTTGGCATGGTTGTTTTACAGGATGAAGTCATAAAACAAAATGGAGTCACATTTGCTCCTACTATCACATTATCAGGGCTTTAAGCTTTTAGGATCATGAGAAACAATTAATGGCACTCCAAATTTATATTGAGCAAATAAATAACTATATTATTTTATACACATTTTTGGCCCCCAATACAAAATAATATGGTATTATTGCATGAACTCAAGAGGAAATTTTAGAAAAAACATATTTGGCAGAATTGTAATATACTTTCTCCTGCCCACAATCAAGATTCCCTGCCCTTGTGTACAGATACTGTACCCCAGTTTTTCAATCCAACATTAACATGGAAAGAGCTATAAAGGCAGATTTTGCAAACATAATTAAAGTTCCAATTCAATTGACCATAAATCAGGGAGATTATCTGGATGAACCATAAGGAGATTTTTCTAGGCATATGAGCCCCTTAACAGCAGAAAGTTATCTCCAACTGATGGCAAAAGAGGAAGTCAGAGATTGAAAATAAACAGGGGGATTTGATTTGGTATTTTGAAGATGGCCACATAACAAGGAATATGGGTGGCCTCTAGGGTGTGAGAGCAGCTGCAGCTGACAGCAAGCAGGCACACAGGAACCTCAGTCCTACAGCCACAAGGATCTGCACTCTCCCCACCAGCTGAGTGAGCAGAAGGGAGGTTCTTCCTTAGTTGGTCCTCCAGATGAGAACACACCCCATCCCTTGACTTCAGCCTTGCAAAATCCACACAGAGAACCCAACCAGACTGCTCCACATTTCTGTCCTACAAAATCATGACGCAATAAATAGCTCTTTAAGCTGCTGTTTTTGTGCAAATTTGTTATGTGGCAATAGAAAGTTGATGCCGACTTTGGTATCAAGAGTGGAAGTAGCTTTGGAATTGGACAGCGGGAAGATGCAAAATGAGGAGCATGATTCAGAAATCCTGCATTGCCTCGGAAAGTCTAAATTGTGGCCAGATAACTGACCTATAGATACCGTAAGATAACAAATGCATATTGTTCTAAGCAGTCCAAGTTTGTAGCAATTTGTTAAGCAGCAATGGAAAATTAGTGTTTATAATATGTGAGCCTAATGCCTCATGAAGTAGCTCATGCCACAAAGTATTGAGATGCTGGGAAAACTGTAACAAATGAACTATTAAATATATCTATGAGTACACAATCTAGAAATTATAAGCTCCACCTGCTATTGCTCAAGGGAGTGTTAAACTGAAACCAGGGCAGTAGAAAACAGGGAGTTAGGGTTTCCAAAGACCAACGACTATACTAGAAATCCAGAGCACTGCCAAGGATGGATGGAGGGGACAAAGAAACAGGAGTCCTATAAATTGGGGGAGATGTACATAGACCCCAAGCAAATCGGGGAGTTTAAGGGACAGAAAGGAAAGCTGAGAAAAATCACATCAGAAAAAAGACAGTGGGGACATGCAGGTGGTTGATCAGATTTAACGCACTGGACTGATTTTACGGTTCTCAGAGGAGGTAAAGATGTGTTTCAGGTATCTTTTAGAGTTAGATAGGTTTGTCAACTGTTCAAGAGAAAAACACTGTAAAAATGGAAATAAAAGAATGACTTCTAAATAAGCCATGGAAGAAGAAAGGTCTAAGAATATTTTTTTTAATCTACCAATCTAAAAGCCAGCGATAAATGAAAGAAGGAGGAAAAGGTGGGCAGAGTGGAAGGATTCAATGTCAGGTGAGGATGTGGTGATCCAGACAGGAATTTGCCTCCTCTCCTAATACCACACAAAGGGAGGGTGGTGGTGGGGTTACAGGGATTCACAAAGTGCACTGACAGAAAGCCCAGGTGCAGATAAAATCTGCATCCTCAGATAAACAGAACAACTAATAATAAAAATTAAAAAAAAAAAAAACAGAAGTGAGTTTTCCAAAGTAGCTCTGGCAAGCGTGGGGGAAAAAAAGAGAATAGTGACCAGTGAAGACAGCGACACAAAGTTCCTATAGATTGAGGGTCTCACCATAAGATTCCATACCACTTCTAAGGAACAGCATCTGGAAGTCAAGTCATATTTTGATCAAGTAGAAGCTTTGCTGGGGAAAAGTGCAACAAAGTGAGAAGAAAATAATGATAAAGCTCGGAGATGATGGTCTCTGAAAATACCAGGAAAATGGACTCTCTGAAGGAAACTCCTGGTTTTTGTTGTTGTTTGTTTGTTTTTAAACTAGTCAGAAAAAATCCAACTTTTCCCCACAAGGAGTAAAATGAAGGATCTGGAACAGCATTAATACAAAAGTACTAAAAGGAAAAAAAAAAGAACAATCATTAGAAGATGAAGAAGAAAGACATTGTGGACATAGATCATCCATAAATGACCACCAGGTTGAATTAATTTCCTAGGGCTGCTGGGACACAGTGCCACAAATAGATGGCTTGAACCTGTGAAACTTCCTGTCTCTCAGTTCTTTGAGCTAGAAATCTAAACTCCAGGTGCAAGCACGGCCATGCTCCCTGTGAAAGTCACCAAGGTGGATCCGTTCTTGCCTCTTTCCAGATTCCTTGATCTGCTGGTGATCTTTGGCTTTCCTTGGCTTATAGCTGCTGAGCTCAATGGCTACCTCTGTCACCATGTGATGTTTTCCCCTCATTGTCTACCTCATGTGGCACTTTCCTCATCTTGTAAGGATACCATTGTATTGGACTAGAATCCACTGTAAGAGTTCTTGAATATAAGGTCCATTCTTAAATGAAGTCACATTCACAAGCACTGGAGCTTAGGGATCCAACATATCATTTCTTGGGGATCAGGAGGATACTTCAACCCAAAACCCATAAGAAGGAAATAAGAGCTGAGAAGCAGAAATAAGAGCTCAAGGAAGAGAGACTAAGAATTTAGAAAATGTTTCAACATTGATAAGTTAATAGTTTAAGTAGAGAAGAAAATAAACCTGGAAAGAGCACCTACACCAAACAAGTAGTTCATGAGGAAATAACTACAGAAATGGAGGAAATGAAAGAATCATAAGAATCTAGTTAAGCTCAATTTATGCAAATTAGCTTCATGATCTTAATAAAATATATAACTTTTCAAGGAAAGTATAGCAAAACTAGTCCCAGAAAAACTAGAACACCTTAATTGCCTGACTTCTGTGCAAAAAACGACGATGTCAGCTCCTCTAAATATTAGGTGGTCATTAGTGTCAATCATATCACTTGTTTAAAGAGCAAATAATCCCAGTGCATTTTAAACTGCTCCTGAGAATTTAAAACTAGTGAAAACTTCCTAATTTTTTTCCAGAAATTGAGTTTAACATTGAAGGCAAATTGTTTTTTCAAAGATCAAACACAAATATGTAAAATTGCATATCAATGTCTATTAACTGTGGCCACAAAATTCTAAAAAACTATAAAAAGTTTATTAGCAGAATCTGAAGTTTTCAAATAAAACTTCATAATCAACTGCTTTTAATCTAGGAATGGAAGGATGGGCTAGTGTTAAGATACCTCATCATCTGGTTCAATCTATGTATGATTGATTGAAGTCACAATGGAGATGAAGTCAAAGCATGGTCTAAAGGTGACTGTTTTGTCTCGATTACTTAAGATTTTCCCTTTAGAACATTTTGGAAAATTTGTTTGTTTTTTGCTTCTGGTACTAGGGTTTGAATCCAGAGGCACTTAACCACTAAGCCACATCCCCATCCCTTTTATTTTTTATTTTGAGATGGGATCTCACTAAGTTGCTCATGCCCTCACTAAATTGCTGAGGCTGGCCTTGAACTTATGATCTTTTGGCCTCAGCCTCCCAAGTTGCTGAGATTACAGGTCTGTGCCACAGTGCTCCATCTGGAAGATTTGAATGGCAAAAAAGTTACATGCCATGGAAGTTAAATACCACTAGTATAGTCTAACAATAATGCTAGTTAAGATGAAAAAGGAGAAAGAATACATCAAAATAATTTAGAGTAAATATTTCTCAAAGCAAACATTTTATTGTTAGCTCAATTATGCAAAGTTTAGTCCTTATCTAAATTAAAACCTTAGGATTCTCATATAAGACTTTCATAAACACAGAGACAACTGTATTGCTACAAATGTGACAACATTTAAAGTCTTACACCAGGTTTTCTTAGGTCATTGCAAATAATAATAGTTTTTAAATCATTTGTATTTGACATAGAGTTATATCTTGCCCAATGGTTAAATTGTGTATCAGGAAAAACTGTTCAACCAGTGTATTGTTTAGATTTAACTTGATGAGTATTCATTGTGTTTTTAGTAAATGAACTGTTTAGATACCAAAAGTATCTAAGAATCAAGAATCTAAAATGTGTGTGTGCGCGCACACATGTGGGAGGAGAGAAAGAAAGACAGAGACAGAGGCTCTGACTCTGGTCAGAGGTTGCAAATCTCTTACCCTGGGCTGCATGTTTTATTTAGTTTTTGCAATCTAGCTAAAGAATATCATTTAAATTTCAATACTACTATTTACATAAAATTATACTGAAATATACAGTGGATGTTGACCAAAATGTTTTGGTCATTAATTATGATTAACGAAATGGACATTTGTTTGTTTCAGAATGATATGTGCAGGATAGAAGCAGCCAGGAGTGACTCAGAGGACATATGATTGACAGACACATTATATAAAAATTTTAGGAAAATATAACAATGGAACTTAACATATTGACCTCTGGTACCAAAAAGAAAATCTCACTGGTGTGGTATTGAGTGTGGGTGTTTGTGTATATGTGTGTGTGTTACTTTATAATAAAAAAAATCAGGGTTATCCTCATACTTAAAATGTGTATTAGTAAAGTTCCACGTGTTTTTAACATATTAGCAAGCATCATATTTATACTTTAGGTAGTTTTCACTTTGTAGGACCTGACTGAAGGGATGAGTTTTGATGATAGAAATTCTACATATTTAATCAGCAGTCAATTATTCCAATCCCACTCGCCATTTCCTTTAAATGTTAAAACCATGTGGAGAATTTTAAACACATATAAATCAACAAAACTTTTCAGGACAATTTATGAGTGGAGAAGCAGAAAAACTAGGTTATACAGATCATAGAGGATCCTCCTGAGGGAGAAGGGAGATTGTAGTTCAGGAGAGACATTAACATATCCCAGAACAATTTGGTTGCAATTTGAAATTTGAGTAGGTGGGAAAGCCTATATGCAAACGACTTCTGTTTTTCATTTGATCTAACTTTTAAAAATTGTGATAAGAAAACAACATGAGGTCTGCAGTCTTTGTACATTTTAAGTGCACAATCCAGTATTCTTAACTACAGGCATAATGCTGTCCACTTATCCATCTTAACAACTGAAGCTCTGCCTGCTGAATAGCACTCTCCATTCTCCCTTCCTTGGTCCCTCGTGGCCACCATTCGACTCTCTGTTTCCCCCAAATCTGACTATTTTAGGTCCCACCTGTAAGAGGAATCACTTCTCCTTTGCCTTCCTGTGTCTGGCTTGTTTCACTTTAGCATAATGTTCTCAGAATATCTTGTCATATATGGTAGGATGTCCTTCCATATGACACTATTGCACTGTATCTATATACCACATTTCTTTTTCCATTCATACACCAAAGGATATTTAGCCCATCTCTACATCTTGGCTATTGTAGATTATGGTACCATTCAGAGATAGAAATTTTATAAATACAGACAGAATACTGAGTTTCTGAAGGAGAAATGAGGACTGTAGATATGATGGCTGGTGAACAGCTCATGAGCTAAAGAGCCCAAGAGACAGAGGGAAAGAAGATGTGTGAGTGCTTGAACAGTCGGTGTGTTACCTTGTAACTCTGCATTTCCCTGCACGTTTTCTGGAACACAGACATGGAAGAGACCTTTGACCTCATGAAGTGAGGGGCCAACATTTGATTGGATCATGACCCTCTGGCCTGTCCCCATGAACCACCCAACTGCCCGAGGCACCAATGTGAGTGAAAACCTGTGTGTAGACCAAACCCCCTCACAGGGAGGCATCACCTGGCTCACCACCATGCAATCTGAGAAAGGCCAGGTCCCTTTGGATCACGTGTATTCCACCTAATTGGGTACCCTAATAAGAGCTCAGACCTTGAAACTCGACAGGCATGGTTTATTCCAGAAAGAGCCCACATTCAATGTGAACGTTCTCCTTGTAGGTTCTAATAAAGCTCTTCCTCTCTTTGTTAAAAACTGACACATCTTAAATTCTTTTCTGTGACATGTCAAGAGCCTGGAAGCTCAAGGAGAGGTCTCCCCTGCCTCTGCGGAGATCTCCTCGAACACCCTTACAATGACAATTTCATATTTCTACCAACAGAGTGGAGGGTTTCAATTTTTCCACACACTTTCCAACACACAGACCCTTCATGATATGTGGGAGGTGATAGCTCACTGTGGGTTTGATCTGCACTTCTCCAATGATTAGTGGTGCTAAACAGCTGAATATCTTCACAAACACCTGTTGTGCATTTGAACATATCTTTCTTTCTTTCTTTTCTTTTCTTTTTTTTTTAACCAGGGATTAAACCCAGGGGTGCTTAACCACTGAACCACATCCCTAGCCCTTTTCATTTTTTATTTTGAGACAGGGTCTTGCTAAGTTGCTTAGGGCCTCGAGAAGTTATTAAGGCTGGCCTTGAACTTGTGATCCTTCCGCTCAACCTCCTAAGCCGCTGGGATTACAGGTGAGCGCCACTATGCCCTCTATAAATTTTCTTAAATGATTTAATTTTTTATGTGCAAAAAAAAATGCAGATCATTAAAAACAAACCCCAGAGAGATGGAATTTTACTCCACAGAGAAGAAAAATGGAAATCACACATCACATTGGAATTAGTCAAAGGAAAAGTCTTTTAAAAACTCAGGTAATAGAGAGTTTGGAAATATTTTTGATGGATTGTCTTTTAACACTTTAAGAGTCTCCATTATACTTAAAAGTAACTGTGTTTTTTGTTTTGACGATTTGTATATATTTGGTGTTCTTTACATAGTACTAATTTAACTATATAGCTACTATTTTCATAAGACAAAGGAAAGTTCCTTGTAAAATGTACAGGTAGGTACTAATAATGAGCAAAGGTAGCATTTCAGTGGAGATTGAACAAAATGAGTGATGATAATATAAACGGTTTAGAAGGCATTGCAACCAGGTTAAAACGATATGCTATTCAAGGCCTCCATCATGTCTAATAATTGAGATGGAAGTATGTAGTAGGTAAGTATAAAGTTTGAAATTATTATAAGAAATGCTAAGCCTCAAAATGAAAACCACAATTTCTACACCTGTAATAACTGAGGGTTTGCTTTTCCTTATTTTTTGGCAATGTTGCATGGTCCTCCCCTGATGCCCTCATCCTGGGCAGCCCACTGGATGGCCAGAACCAGGCCTCTGTCCTCATGGGGCTCCTCACTGTCCACAGCAACTTCACCTTGGTCAATCACTCGTCATTTGCAGGCGAGAGCAGATATTTGGATCTTGATTATCGTGTGAAAATTACCTCTCAAATATGGCAGATTCTATGTCATTAGTTGCTCTATGGCACTGCAACCTGTCAGGTCCTCCTGAGAAGCCCATCCCGTCTGCCTCCTGGGCTGCAGTCAAGCACACCACCAGGCTTTCCATCAATCAAGACATCCAGGAAGTCATTTTAATTGTCCTCCAAGGGAAGAACAGGAAAGAACATGCCTGCATGTTCTTGCTGTTAGTGAACCATATGACATGCCCAATTCAGAGGAGAAGGTAGTCCGGGCAATCAGAGAGGAGGATGCTATAAACAAATCACTGTCAAATCCAATTATTATGACCTTGCTTTGCTAATGCTGAAAAGTAGAGAAGACAGAGAACAAAGAATTTTATGCACAGGAAAATGAATGACTCAGAGAAAGGTTTGTCTTTTAGAAACCCACTGGAAGATAAATATAATTGGAAAAAATGCCAGTTGATAGGTCCATAAAAAAATTCTTTGTAAAAGTCTTTGAGATCTCTTAGTAAAATGGAAGTAACCCTAACACCTTCTCACACCCTCATGTGTAAATAGTTGGAAAACACTGTTTTCTTGCTCTGCACTTCAAAGTCCCTGTGACTTTTCCAAGCCCCAACAGCTCCCTGCCCATTTCCATGATTCTCAGTGATGGGCCTAGATCAGAGGAGGATGTCTTCTGTCCAGTAAACTTCAACATGTTTCATCCTTATTCTTATTTGATGGAAAACTCAAACTGAATCTCTCCCAACCAAGGCACATCAGGAATGCAATAAATGAGATCTGCAGGGAAACACATGGGTGAGGGAAGTCAGTCTTGTGGTCTCCCACAAACAGCACAGCCCCAAAAAGGTAAAGTGAGGCTAAAGGAACAGTGGGATAGCAGCATCAGACTGATGCAGACACCGGGGTATGGCTTTGGTTCCCAGAGTTCAGGCTGAGGTGCTTTGATTCTCCTAGTTCTTGATTAAATAGCTGAATCTTTGGAAGGGGATTGGACTGGGGATTGGACCCAGAGGCCCTTAACCACCGAACTACACCCCGAGTTCTTTTTATTTCTATTTTGAGACAGGGCCTCACTAAGTTACCCAGGCTGGCCTCAAACTTCCAATCCTCCTGCCTCAGCCTTCTGAGTCTCTTGGATTACAGGTGTGCACTATGGAAAAATTAATTCATCTTACTATATTGCTTTCTCTGTGTAATCTAAGACCAAAAGCATGAAGGTAATATAAGTATGGCCTTGATAGGCAAAGAAAAGGGAAAGGAGGAGAGGGAAGGAGAAGGGGGTTGAGAGAAAAACATTTGGAAGCTAAATATGAAAGACAATTAAATATTCTGTGTATGCTGCTGAAAGTTAATAGGGAGGAGAAAATTAATGAATAATTTTCAATTTTAAGGAAACCCTGCACTGACTACTAATAACGTGCCAACAGAGAGACAAATTCATATCAATGCCTGTTCGAAAAAGGAAATGAATCTGACACTCTAACTCACCATTTTAGTGATTGTCAGACTTTCTGTGATTACCAGCTGAAAATATAAATTTTATAGTAAGCATGTCATTACTCTGCAGGTCATTTTGATGTCTCCCAAAGCAGTTTCAATCATGGCTTAATTTTAAATATCAATGCAATGTTGTTTTTATAATTACTTGTAGGCAAAAATCTTGAAGATATAACCCCGTAGGTATAAGATAATACCAAACATTTCTTGGTAACTTTTAAATCTTTAAAATAATATTTAACATCAAGATTAAATTATATCAAATATAATTTATTTCACTATCACATTTTTAGCATGATTAGTAATAATAAAAATCAGTGTCATAGGACTGGGGTTGTGGCTCAGCCGTAGAGCGCTTGCCTAGCACACGCAAGGCCCTGGGATCGATCCTCTGCACCACATAAAAATAAATAAATAAAATAAGATATTGTGTCCAACTACATCTAAAACTAAATCTTTTTAAAGAACTAATGTAATAACAATGAAAATCAAGGTGAATTTAAGTGTATAAGAAGTGGCATAGGTAAAATAGTAAACATCTGGATCTTTAGTAAACAAATATAATCTTAACTACCTTACCAAACTATCTTTTTGGATTCTCTTGAAATATTTACTTTGGCTAGATTCAGCAAGGCAAGTAAGATATGAATTCTAAAAATGGACTAATCTGTGGTTTGTGGGACAAGACTTCTAAGAGGTGAGTTATGTTCTTTTTGCTGTGTTTTGTGTGTCATTGTGGCTGATGGATAAAGAAGGTACACAAAGAGAGAGTGTGTAAGGAAAATAAAAAGGGAAGCACAGAGACAAGATGCAGAGGCAGGAAAAGAAGTGGCAGATTTGCGGAATGGTCACACTGCCAGCTTTATTTATATCTATGGGTTACTTTAGGTCATTGGCATCATTAGTTCATATTGTTTATTGTGTTTGTATCATTAGACAGGTTACAGACTTAGCAACATTAAGCAGCTTATTCCTCAGTTACATACTACAGTTACAATATGCAATGTTAGGAGCTTTGTGCAGCTCTCAAGAAAGTCCATTGTCTGAAGTGACTGTCAGGCAGGCAGATCTGGGAGCTTGGTGAAACACTGCAAGCAAGTTCCTTTACTCCCAGGAGTTATGTGCCTGCAATCAAGGTCGAGGTTGATGAGGCTCGAACACAGAGGCTTCTCAAGGCAGGGCATTGCCATACCAGCTAGACATTGCACATACAGTGATTTTATTAAATGCTAGGGGAGATTGCAGGGCATTCTAAGGGTAAGAAACAGAGCACCTGTTACCCCCCCCCCCGCCCCCCCGGGGAGTTTGCTCACCAGAGGAACAGTTCACTGTACATTTCCATGGTCAGAATCCCTAAAAGAGATGGTGGAATGTGATGGTCATTATTATCCAAAGTACATGTATGAAGACACAAGTTGGTGTGACTGGACCTTGTATACAACCAGAGATATGAAAATTGTGTTCTATATGTGTAATAAGAATTGTAATGCATTCTGCTGCCATATATAAATAAAAAATAAATTAGAAAAAAAAAAGAATCCCTAAAAGAAAAAGAAGTTTCGCCCCCAATTTTCCCACACTCTCCCCATTGTGGATGCCAAAGACGTCATTGGATGAGGTTGGAGGAGAGAAAAAGGAAGCTCAACTCAGCTCTGGCAGGTTCTTGATTGACACCACCGAAGGGAATTTCAGGATGCATCAAAAGAGGCATAAGCAGAGGTTTATTCAGGAAAACAAATAGAGCAGGATAGCACTCAAAGGAAGCCTAATGTGGGTCCTGGAGAGTGAGAGGCCCAGCGGTGGCAGGGAGGGGTGTCTCAGGCTTCTTCTTTTAAAGGAGACCTTGCAAGTGAACATGAGAAGCATAATGGATGGGATCAGCCTAACAAGCTGGATACTTTGATTGTGGAGCACAGGTTAACATTAGCTAGGCGATCAACAGTTATTGGCCAGTACCATATCATGGGTCTCCAGATGTCTCACCCTCTAGGTTTCTGTCTAAAGCTACATCCTGTAAGCTCACAAGGGCAATAGGCATAAGGGACATGGCAGACTGTTCTCCAAGGTTTATTGGACCTCATATGAATTCAGGCCTGGTGGTGAAGGGGAGGGCATTCATGGAGACCAGACTTAAACCTACAGTCCCTCCCCTGTTCGTCTCCACTCTAACTGTCCTTGTTTCTTCCATCCCATCTCATGGCTGTTATGAACACTCTCCTTCTCTGCTGGGTTACAGGGTTCACATAAGAAGGAAATGAGGGGACAGGAATCACCCCACCCCCAAGGAAACACAGAGGATGGCTTGGAGTGAGACCAAGGACATGTGACCACTCTAACCTGGCCCACACTTCTCTGCCTGAGTGATGCTGGTGAGAGAGCGTCCTCTCTAAGCCTTGGTATCTCCATTTGTAAAGTGAGATTCTAAATCTTGCTGTGGTATCCAGGCATGGTGCTGTGCATTCATAGTCCCAGCTACTCAGGAGGCTGTGGCAGGAGGCTCACTTGAGCCCAGGAGTTTGAGACCACTGAGCAATGTGGTGAGATTCCATCTCAAAAGGGGAAAAATGGAATGTGGTGAAGAACTGAACACAATAATATTTGGTAATTTTTTAATTCTAAATCCATGCCCAAGCCACCTCACCATCAGTCTCAGGCTGGGAAGAAGAGTGATGGGGGTTAGCTGTAGTCTCACAGCATCATAAGTCAAAATACCTGGAACCTTCCATTCTTATTCCAACTGCCCCTCTCCGGCAGCAGTAGGAACACACTGCCCTCCTCAGACCTAGAGTAGGAGGAGGCTGCACATATTTGAAGGATTAAAATTACCATCTTGAAGACCTAGAGCTATAGAAGGTAAATGCAAAGACAGACCCTTTGCTTTTAAAATTGAATGACAAATTCTATTGAAATACAAGGTCATTCACTATGTGGGCAAATAGCTTCTGCTAAAAATTAGGTTCGGGAATGTATATTTCTGTCAGACGGTTCCAGAATGACTTTTGAAGGTTATTCCGTAAAAATGCCAGCAAATGTTAGAAATAGATTGACTCTGTCCATGTGTTATGGAGCTAACTCGGCCATCTTTTCCTTCCATAGACTTTCAAGAGAAGTTCTGAGTGACAGTCCGAAAGAAACACTGACAGACCGTCCTGTTTCTCATCATAGCTCTTATTTTGTGGTCTATTTTGGTGATCCTTTGGGGGGTCTACTTGGTAGTCCCTTGAAATATAAAATGTATCACAAGTGTCTTAAGTACCCTACTGGACTACTGGTTGACTTCTGGACTCACGGGCTGTGAATAGTCTGACTTTGTATCTGTTCTATAAATACCACCATCTTAGGGTCAAGAAGGCTTGTTAAGAAATAATTAGTATAACCATTTTAAAAATATCAAGTGATATAGTTTTTGCCTTCTTGACGATTTTGGAATTGCTTTTTCCTGAACGGTCCCTCTTCTTGACCCTGACAATCTCTGAAGATTTGTGTGGCAAATTGTGGCAAATTTTATTACTGTTCCCAATTGCCTGGGTTTTCCAAGTAGGAGGATGATACATCCCTAACATGGTGGGGATGGGCTGTCAAGTGACGGGCTGTGGTCAACAGGAGGTGAAGGGCCACGTTGAGCCTCCCGGCCACCTAGCAGAAGCCAGGTCCTGCCTACTTTAGACAGTGAGCTCGCAAACCGCGAGTCAGGCCGCTTCATCTCACCTCCCTCCCTGCAGCGTGCATCACCAGGACGTGGAATAAGACCAGCAGTACCAGAGTTGTCATCATTTCCTTCACTCGTTTTATAAGTTTTTCACATTTCCGGTTCATCTTGTTTTTTTAAACCATGGCCACTTTTGATAAATTTCCAACAATTCATAGGAAAAAAACTTCTTAATACAGAAATCAATTCTCTAAGAGCTATAATTTTTAAATTAAAAGCTCTAAAACCATTAAAGGGGGAGGAAGATGGCGGCGAGGGGAGTGCATTGTCCCCGTGTGCTGCTTCACTGTGTGGGAGTATGACAAGTCAGGACGGCTAAAGGATATTTTGTTAGGAATTTACAGCAATAGTGGGGTACTCCGGAACCTGGAGGAAGGATTTCCATCGCACGAGGATCGGCTACGGGGACTCAAACGCGAGAGGTTTGTCGCACGGAGGGTATCACTGCTTATTCAGCAAATCGCCCCGCGGCTAAAGTCTGGGATAGAGACGCAGGGTTACAGTGCTGCAGTTTCTGCCAGCCGCGCAAGCACCGTACTCAGGGCTGAATTCTGGGTTCGAGACGGGGGAAGGAAGCGGTCCATCTCGGTTCTCCACACCGGTCAGACCACAGAGGAGGCCAGCAGCCACCATGTTGGTAAACTGACGTCACCACCCCTGTTTTTGACTGACCGCAGCTCATTCAGCCATAGAACAGGTAATTTCAGGCTGCAATTCGCCTGCGGCTTGCAGACAGATTGCTAGGGCTCAGCGCCTGGGTGCTTCTTAGAACCTGATCTTATCAGAGTGAATACTGAGCGCGGGGCGGCCGAGTTCCGGCTCCCGGAACTGAGCCCGCGGGGACTGCTTCTTGGAGCTTACATTTATAGGAGCTTACACCGAGCACGGAGTGGCCGAGTTCCGGCTCCCGGAACTTCCCTGGCCCGGGGCTAGGAGCCCGCGGAAACTGCTTCTCGGTCCGGGTTCTGCTGAGGGCCGGTCAGGACTCACCCGGTGCTTTGGTTGCCCGGCAAGGGGAACGAAATGCTGCCATTCGCATAGGATACCAAAATGGCAGAGATCTGATGTCTGCAGAAAGCGGCGGAGGAGGGAACTTCATCAATACCAGTGGTGACATAAGCAGTTGGTCTCCTGGTAGGGGGGGTGAGGCACAGTCACCCGAGTCTCCTCAATTTGTCGTCAAGCCAGAGGGAAGGAGCCGGGCCACCGCCAGCGCCCGGAGCAGGCCCAGCGGCTCGCCAGCGTGGTGACCGCGTGACCCCAATTGGAGAGGGGGCGGAGCGGAGCCGCCAGCCGCAACCGCAAGGTGGGCAGACCCGCGACCCAGTGGTACATGGGCGTGGTAGGAGGGGCAGGGCAGAGCCGCAGTTCGCGCTTGCAAGGTAAACAGACCTGTGTCAGCCTGGCGGGTCAGGCCCAGTGGCCTGCCAGTGTGGTACACACGTCACCCCAACTGGAGTAGGGGCAGAGCAGATCCTTCTCCCACGCCCGGATCAGGCCCTGCCGGTGTGGTGGTCACGTGACCCCAATTGGAGTGGGGGCGGAGCGGAACTGCCACCCGTGCCCGCAGGGTGAGCAGATCAGTGATCAACCTGCAGATCAGGCCCAGGGGTCCGCAGGCGTGGTAGGAGGGGCAGGGCAGATCCGCCGCCCGCGCCTCCAAGGTAGGCAGACCTACAACAGACCGGCGGATCAGGCCCAGGAGCCTGCCGGCGTGGTACAAACACCACCCTAATTGGAGTAGTGGCAGAGCAGAGTCGCTGCCCGTGCCAGGAACAGGCCCAGCGTCCTGCAGGCGGGGTAGCCATGACACCCTAATTGGAGTAGGGGCAGAGCAGAGCCTCCACCCGTGCCCGAAAGGTGGGCAGATCTGCGACCGACCAGCGGGACAGGCCCAGTGGCCTGCCGGTACGACAGACACGTCACCCCATTTGCAGTAGGGGCAGAGTAGAGCCGCCGCCCACGCCTGCAGGGTAGGCAAACCTGCAACCGACCGGCGGATCAGGCCCGGTGGCCTGCCGGCGTGGTACACTCGTCACCCCAATTGGAGTAGGGGCAGAACAGAGCCGCCGCCAGCTCCCAGAAGAGGCCCAGTGACCTGCCGGCGTGGTAGCCACGACACCCCAATTGGAATAAGGAGAGAGCACAGCCGCCGCCCGCACCTGCAGGAAAGATACGCAAGCAGTATGAAAAGACAAGGAAAGAAAGGACCACAAGCAATGCAGGTCAACGCAACTTTAGAAGAGGTAACAGCTGCAGCAGATGGAATGTCAGATAAAGAATTCAGGATTTACATGCTTCAGATGATCTGGAGTATCAAGGAAGACATTAAACAGCAAAATCAGACAATGAAAGATCACTTCGACAACGAATTACGCAAACAAATCCAGGAAGCAAAGGATCAACTATACAGGGAGATAGAGGTTATAAAAAACAAACAAACAGAAATCCTAGAAATGCAGGAAGCAATAAACCAACTTAAAAACTCAATGGAGAATACTACCAGCAGAGTAGAACACTTAGAAGATAGAACATCAGACAATGAAGACAAAGTATTTCAACTGGAAAAGAACATAGACAGCTCAGCAAGACTGTTAAGAAACCATGAGCAGAACATCCAAGAAATATGGGATAACATTAAGAGACCAAACTTAAGAGTCATTGGGATACAGGAAGGTACAGAGCTCCAAACCAAAGGAATGAGAAGTCTATTCAATGAAATAATACAAGAAAACTTCCCAGACTTGAAGAATGAGAGAGAACCCCAAATCCTAGAAGCCTATAGGACGCCGAATGTGCAAAATCATAAGAGATCCACACCTAGACACATCATAATGAAGATGCCCAACATACAGAATAAGGAGAGAATTTTAAAAGCTACAAGAGAAAGGAAGCAGATTACATTTAGGGGTAAGCCAATCAGGATAACAGCTGATCTGTCAACACAGACTCTGAAAGCTAGAAGATCCTGGAATAACATATTTCAAACACTGAAAGAAAATGGGTTCCAACCAAGAATTGTGTATCCAGCGAAATTAAGCTTCAGGATGGAGGATGAAATTAAAACCTTCCACGATAAACAAAAGTTTAAAGAATTCGCAGCTAGAAAACCATCTCTTCAAAACATCCTCGCCAAAGCATTACAGGAAGAGGAAATGGAAAATAACAATGAAAACCAACAGTGGGAGGTAGGACAGTAAAGGGGGGGGGAATAATCAAAGAGGAAAACAAACCATGTTTAGTAACAGAAATAAACAAATATGGCTGGAAGAACAACCCATATCTCAATAATAACCCTAAATGTTAATGGCTTAAACTCACCAATTAAGAGACACAGGCTAGTAGAATGGATCACAAAACAAGACCCAACAATATGCTGCCTGCAGGAGACGCATTTGATAGGAAAAGACATATATAGGCTGAAGGTGAAAGGTTGGGAAAAATCATATCACTCATATGGACTTCGGAAACAAGCAGGAGTGTCCATACTCATATCAAATAAAATAGATTTCAAGCCAAAGTTAATCAAAAGAGATAAAGAGGGACACTACATACTGCTTAAGGGAACCATACAACAACAAGACATAACAATCATAAATATTTATGCCCCAAACAATGGTGCAGCTATGTTCGTCAAACAAACTCTTCTCAAGTTCAAGAGTCTAATAGATCACCATACCATAATCATGGGAGACTTCAACACACCTCTCTCGCCACTGGACAGATCTTCCAAACAAAAGTTGAATAAGGAAACTATAGAACTCAATAACACTATTAATAACCTAGACCTAATTGACATATATAGAATATACCACCCAACATCAAGCAGTTACACTTTTTTCTCAGCAGCACATGGATCCTTCTCAAAAATAGATCATATATTATGTCACAGGGCAACTCTTAGACAATATAAAGGAGTAGAGATAATACCATGCATCTTATCTGATCATAATGGAATGAAACTGAAAATCAACGATAAAAGAAGGAAGGAAAAAGCATACATCACTTGGAGAATGAACAATAGGTTACTGAATGATCAATGGGTTATAGAAGACATCAAGAAGGAAATTAAAAAATTCTTAGAGATAAATGAAAACACAGACACAACATATCGGAATCTATGGGACACATTGAAAGCAGTTCTAAGAGGAAAATTCATTGCTTGGAGTTCATTCCTTAAAAAAAGAAAAAACCAACAAATAAATGATCTCATACTTCATCTCAAAATCCTTGAAAAAGAAGAGCAAAACAACAGCAAAAGAAGTAGAAGGCAAGAAATAATTAAAATCAGAGCTGAAATTAATGAAATCGAAACAAAAGAAACAATTGAAAAAATTGACAAAACTAAAAGTTGGTTCTTTGAAAAAATAAACAAAATCGACAGACCCTTAGCGATGCTAGCGAAGAGAAGAAGAGAGAGAACTCAAATTACTAGCATACGGGATGAAAAAGGCAATATCACAACAGACACTTCAGAAATACAGAAGATAATCAAAAACTATTTTGAATCCTTATACTCCAACAAATTAGAAGATAGTGAAGGTATAGATAAATTTCTTAAGTCATATGATCTGCCCAGATTGAGTCAGGAGGATATAGAAAACCTAAACAGACCAATATCAATTGAGGAAATAGAAGAAACCATAAAAAGACTTCCAACTAAGAAAAGCCCAGGTCCAGATGGGTATACAGCAGAATTTTACAAAACCTTTAAAGAAGAACTAATACCAATACTTTTCAAGCTACTTCAGGAAATAGAAAAGGAGGGAGAACTTCCAAATTCATTCTATGAGGCCAACATCACCCTGATACCTAAACCAGACAAAGACACTTCAAAGAAAGAAAACTACAGACCAATATCTCTAATGAACCTAGATGCAAAAATCCTCAATAAAATTCTGGCGAATCGGATACAAAAACATATCAAAAAAATTGTACACCATGATCAAGTAGGATTCATCCCAGGGATGCAAGGCTGGTTCAATATACGGAAATCAATAAATGTTATTCACCACATCAATAGACTTAAAAATAAGAACCATATGATCATCTCGATAGATGCGGAAAAAGCATTTGACAAAGTACAGCATCCCTTTATGTTCAAAACTCTAGAAAAACTAGGGATAACAGGAACATACCTCAATATTGTAAAAGCAATCTATGCTAAGCCTCAGGCTAGCATCATTCTGAATGGAGAAAAACTGAAGGCATTCCCTCTAAAATCTGGAACTAGACAGGGATGCCCTCTCTCTCCACTTCTGTTCAACATAGTTCTCGAAACACTGGCCAGAGCAATTAGACAGACGAAAGAAATTAAAGGCATAAAAATAGGAAAAGAAGAACTTAAATTATCACTATTTGCAGATGATATGATTCTATACCTAGCAGACCCAAAAGGGTCTACAAAGAAACTATTAGAGCTAATAAATGAATTCAGCAAAGTGGCAGGATATAAAATCAACACGCATAAATCAAAGGCATTCCTGTATATCAGCGACAAATCCTCTGAAATGGAAATGAGGACAACCACTCCATTCAAAATATCTTCAACAAAAATAAAATACTTGGGAATCAACCTAACAAAAGAGGTGAAAGACTTATACAATGAAAACTACAGAACCCTAAAGAGAGAAATAGAAGAAGATCTTAGAAGATGGAAAAATATACCCTGTTCATGGATAGGCAGAACTAACATCATCAAAATGGCGATATTACCAAAAGTTCTCTATAGGTTTAATGCAATGCCAATCAAAATCCCAATGGCATTTCTTGTAGAAATAGAGAAAGCAATCATGAAATTCATATGGAAAAATAAAAGACCCAGAATAGCAAAAACAATGCTAAGCAGGAAGTGTGAATCAGGCGGTATAGCGATACCAGACTTCAAACTATACTACAGAGCAATAGTAACAAAAACAGCATGGTACTGGTACCAAAACAGGCGGGTGGACCAATGGTACAGAATAGAGGACACAGAAACCAATCCACAAAACTACAACTATCTTATATTTGATAAAGGGGCTAAAAGCATGCAATGGAGGAAGGATAGCATCTTCAACAAATGGTGCTGGGAAAACTGGAAATCCATATGCAACAAAATGAAACTGAATCCCTTTCTCTCGCCATGCACAAAAGTGAATTCAAAATGGATCAAGGAGCTTGATATCAAATCAGAGACACGGCGTCTGATAGAAGAAAAAGTTGGCTACGATCTACAGTTGGTGGGGTCGGGCTCCAAATTCCTCAATAGGACACCCATAGCACAAAAGTTAATAACTAGAATCAACAAATGGGACTTACTCAAACTAAAAAGTTTTTTCTCAGCAAAAGAAACAATAAGAGAGGTAAATAGGGAGCCTACACCCTGGGAACAAATCTTTACTCCTCACACTTCAGATAGAGCCCTAATATCCAGAGTATACAAAGAACTCAAAAAATTAGACAATAAGAAAACAAACAACCCAATCAACAAATGGGCCAAGGACCTGAACAGACACTTCTCAGAGGAGGACATACAGTCAATCAACAAGTACATGAAAAAATGCTCACCATCTCTAGCAGTCAGAGAAATGCAAATCAAAACCACGCTAAGATACCATCTCACTCCAGTAAGATTGGCAGCCATTAGGAAGTCAAACAACAACAAGTGCTGGCGAGGATGTGGGGAAAAGGGTACACTTGTACATTGCTGGTGGGACTGCAGATTGGTGCAGCCAATTTGGAAAGCAGTATGGAGATTTCTTGGAAAGCTGGGAATGGAGCCACCATTTGACCCAGCTATTCCCCTTCTTGGTCTATTCCCTAAAGACCTAAAAAGAGCATGCTACAGGGACACTGCTACATCGATGTTCATAGCAGCACAGTTCACAATAGCAAGACTGTGGAACCAACCTAGATGCCCTTCAATAGACGAATGGATAAAAAAAATGTGGCATTTATACACAATGGAGTATTACTCTGCATTAAAAAATGACAAAATCATAGAATTTACAGGGAAATGGATGGCATTAGAGCAGATTATTCTAAGTGAAGCTAGCCAATCCCTAAAAAACAAATGCCAAATGTCTTCTTTGATATAAGGAGAGTAACTAAGAACAGAGTAGGGTCGAAGAGCATGAGAAGAAGATTAACATTAAACAGGGATGAGAGGTGGGAGGGAAAGGGAGAGAGAAGGGAAATTGCATGGTAATGGAAGGAGACCCTCAGGGTTATACAGTGGAGGAGGTAGAGAGAGAGGAGGGGAGGGGAGGGGAGAGGTGGGGAGGGGGGAGGGTGGAGGATGGGAAAGGCAGCGGAGCACAACAGACACTAGTATGGCAATTTGTAAATCAATGGATGTGTAACTGATGTGATTCTGCAATCTGTGTATGGGGTGAAGGTGGGAGTTCATAACCCACTTGAATCAAAGTGTGGAATATGATATGTCAAGAAATTTGTAATGTTTTGAACAACCCACAATAAAAATTAAAAAAAAAAAAAAATAAAACCATTAAAGGGGGTCCGGAAGGAATTTCCCAAGTAATTTGTTATGTGATGTGAAAGAAATAGATTGGAGAGAATTGCTAGTCTCCATAGTAAAAACAGCACCATCTTTCATATTTTAATATTTTATGCCTCAGATTCAATAATGTCCAGGTATTTGAAAATAAATGATTTCCAAACATTTTGTATGTGTGTGTGTTTGTGTGTATGTAATATGTATACAATATACTAAATATATCATGCTGTATCATATACTGTTATATAATATTCATACTATATAATATACTATACATACAATGTATATTATACACACACACACACACACACACACACGTGTGTAGTGGGACTGTCATAAGTGCTTTGATTTCATAAAAATTGTTTCTGTGAATACTTGAGTCCATGAATCCTGTTCCCAGTGATTTCTAAATTTTCCTGTTCACATATTCACAATCTGTTTGACTGAATTTACTGGTTTTATTGATAACTTTAAGGGAACAAATAGGCTTGTCATTTGTCATTTGGCTGACAGGAGGGTGATTCAGATGAGCTGACATACACATACCTTCCCACCTCCCTCACTGGGGTCTGGCCAGTTGCACACATAGATCAACCTCTTTTCAATAATACTTGTGACCAGCAAAATTATTTTTTAAAAGTTCCTTAAAGACTGTGGGTGCAGTTTCCTCTCCTTGAATGCTGTGCCTTTGGGATTCCAAACATAATTCTCATGTTGATATAGTTTCCTATGAGAAACAAGTCAAGTTAAAGAGTTGAAGATTAATCCTGTTATAGACAAGTTTGTTTCCTCTTTTCCTGGTGATTTGCTATAAGCCCTGAGAGGCAAAAATAGAGATAAGTATTTGCAATTTACAGTTCTTCTTCACAACTAACATATATTTAGAATGTTCTAAATTTAACACCAACAGCTGCAAGACCTAATTTAGTCCTGTAGTATAATTTCAATCACTGAATGAAACTAGACATATTATGTCAATGTAAGAGCAACACTTTTCCCAGGAGGGAAGAAGATGGACTATTTTAAAATCCAAAGTAGTATATTAGGCAAAAACCAATGTGCTGAAGTCAGATAAAGGAAAACCTTAGGGAGAAACACTCAGGACACACCCCCAGCAGACACCAGGTTCTGGTTCTCAGCAGATTTATTACAATGCAAAGTTTGGATATAACCTCTTTGTTCAGGGACCTCACAGTCACCATGTCCATTTACAGATTCTCCAGTGTGGATCTTGGTAAAGGGGGCAAATTTGGCTTCGGGAAGTTTGAAAGAAAGCTTCCACATCAGAGATTAATGCTATGGGTTGGGTATGAGGTATCTGCAAAAAAACTCCTGTGAAAGGTTGCAGGAATGTTCAAAGGTCAAAAGATCAGAGTATGAGCACTCTAACCTACTCCATCCATCCTATTCCAGTGGACTAAGTGGGTGAGGCTTGGCTGGAAGAAGCAGGTTGCTGGGGTCATTCCCTTGGGGGTTATACCTTGTCCCCCTGGTGCCTGCTCTCCCTTCCCTTCCCCTCCCGTCCCCTCCCCTCCCCTCCCCTCTTTCCCCTCCCTTCTCTTCTCCTCTCCTCCCCTTCTGGTGGTCATGAGCTGAGCATCTTTCCTCCATCATGCCCTTCCACCTTAGACCCGGAGCTATGAAGTTGGCCGACCCTGGACTGACCCCTCTGAAACTGTAAGCAAAATAAACTTTTCCTCCTCTAAGTTGTTCTCGTCTGGTATCTTGTTCCCAGTGACAAAAAGCTGGCTAACACATCTATCTTCATTGTTCTTTGTATCCAATTCCACGTTTACCTGCGTTGAATCTGTTGTAGGGTAAGGTGAGTAATGCATTCCCCTTAGGAACACAATCTAATGGGGGAACTACACAACTTGAGATCAAGCTACATAATCTTTTAATGTGATATAAAATTAAAATTGTGGGGGCTGGAGTTGTAGCTCCGCAGTAGAGTGCTTACTTAGCACATGTGAGACACTAGGTTCGATTCTGAGCGCCACATATAAAAAAGTAAACAAAATAAAGGTCTATCAACAACTAAAAATTATTTTTTAAAAATTAAAATTGTGCAATTAAGTCGTCATGGGCAATATATCAAGATTTAAATAAGATAGTATCCAGGGGTTGCTGAAGTGCTGAGCGTGGTGCTCAGAGCAGCGGCTTTAATCGAGATTTCGCACAGCGTGTAAGAACCCCTTTCACCGTTAATCTGTAGCGGACCACTTTGCCAAGCAGCAGGAAGAACAAAGAGATCAAAAAAGAGACGCTTGGCTCCCGGACACTTTGCCGCCCAAAGCCGCGGGCGCTTTGCTCCCATCTGCTTCCTCTTTCGCTTCGCTCCGGGCAGAAAAGATGAATGTGTAATCAGCAGTTGATTGTAAGTACCCTAGGCAAAGAAAGCTCAGTGCGCCCTGCCTTTTTTTTTTTTTTTTGAATATTTTTTATACAGGGAGAGTTTGTGGATTGGGGTCGTTGGCGGGGCTGTGGTTTCTGTGCCAAAAATCCACTCCGCGGGAGCCGCCATTTGCTTTCTGCTGGCTGTTTTGATGGCTATGGCTACATTGTCTGGCAGCCGCACCTAGAGGTTGGAGCTGGGCTGCGTGCCGAGCCCTGTCCTCCAAAGGCTGGACCGCAGCCTTGAGCGCCTGGGTCGCCTGTTTGCCGCTGCACCCTCGGGCAGAGCCTGCTCTGGGGTCATTCTACATGCCCCTATGAGGGGACCCGTGCTTCAAAGGAGGGAGCCGGAGAGCCGCGGCGGCAGCCGCTTGGGCCCTGGGGGCTGGGCACCGGTTCTTTGGCACAGCTACGGTCGCGGACGAGCGCAGCGCCCCTGAGCATGGCCCCGGGGAAGAGGCAACGGCGGCAGGGTTTAATTTCTAGAAATCTGGACTGGAAACAGAAGCAGCAGTTTGTATAATCCCAAGAACTTGCTTATGCCAGGAAGCTGTAAGGGCAACATGAATATCATTGAGGAGATCTAACATGGCAGCAGACGGGGAGAGATCAAGTCTCTGACATCTTCAACTGCGCGGGCATAGGGAGCTGTAAACTGTATAAATGCTGTTTGCCCAGGATCACTAGGCAATGCTGAGCTGACGTGGATCTGGGGTGTACAGTCTGGGCCCCTCAGAACACACACACCGAGCCCGGATCGGCTGCATCCAAGCTCCGGTTCGCCTGCTTCTCGTGACTCAGCACTAACAATCCCGCTGAAATAATTGGTCAGCCCTTAGGAACTTTCAGAGGTAAAAACCAACCGAGCCTTCATAGGCAGTGGCCACAGGATTGAAACGGGGATTGGGAGAGACAGTCAGGACCCACCTGTTGCACTGGTCACCCGGCAAAGGGAACGAACGGTCAACATTTACATGTGATACCAACTTGGCAGAGAACTGACGTCACGGGTGGAGGAGATAACTGCATTGAAACCAGCGCAACAGGGCTCCCAGGAGCAGCAGACATGGCGTGTACCCAGTATTGTGGTGAGCGTCATAGGTGAGCGCGGACTGGCTTGAGGAAACACAAGAGAAGGCCCTAGGCACTCAGGATTGGAGACCCGCCCAGTCTGTGAGGAAAAGCTGCTACACAGTGATTGGTTCCCACTTAGTGAGAGGAGAAGCTTGACCCAGTGGGCACAGCTCCACCTACTGGAAGAGAAATTAATCGAACTCTATGACTGCATTTATTATTATTATTATTATCATTTTTTTTCCATTTTCTTTTTTTTTTCTTTCATTTTCAATTTTTTATTGTTGTTGTTCTTTAACTTTTTTTTTTTTTTTTTTGAAAAAGGCAGCAGAACCAGGTATTTTCATAGATAAGTTCTACCTAAACTTTATTTTTTTTTAATTTTTTTATTGTGGGTTGTTCAAAACATTACAAATTTCTTGACATATCATATTCCACACTTTGATTCAAGTGGGTTATGAACTCCCACCTTCACCCCATACACAGATTGCAGAATCACATCAGTTACACATCCATTGATTTACAAATTGCCATACTAGTGTCTGTTGTGCTCCGCTGCCTTTCCCATCCTCCACCCTCTCCCCTCCCCACCTCTCCCCTCCCCTCCCCTCCTCTATCTCTACCTCCTCCACTGTATAACCCTGAGGGTCTCCTTCGATTACCATGCAATTTTCCTTCTCTCTCCCTTTCCCTCCCACCTCTCATCCCTGTTAAATGTTAATCTTCTTCTCCTGTTCTTCGTCCCTACACTGTTCTTAGTTACTCTCCTTATATCAAAGAAGACATTTGGCATTTGTTTTTTAGGGATTGGCTGGCTTCACTTAGAATAATCTGCTCTAATGCCATCCATTTCCCTGTAAATTCTATGATTTTGTCATTTTTTAATGCAGAGTAATACTCCATTGTGTATAAATGCCACATTTTTTTTATCCATTCGTCTATTGAAGGGCATCTAGGTTGGTTCCACAGTCTGGCTATGGTGAACTGTGCTGCTATGAACATCGATGTAGCAGTGTCCCTGTAGCATGCTCTTTTTAGGTCTTTAGGGAATAGACCAAGAAGGGGAATAGCTGGGTCAAATGGTGGCTCCATTCCCAGCTTTCCAAGAAATCTCCATTCTGCTTTCCAAATTGGCTGCACCAATCTGCAGTCCCACCAGCAATGTACAAGTGTACCCTTTCCCCCACATCCTCGCCAGCACTTGTTGTTGTTTGACTTCATAATGGCTGCCAATCTTACTGGAGTGAGATGGTATCTTAGGGTGGTTTTGATTTGCATTTCTCTGACTGCTAGAGATGGTGAGCATTTTTTCATGTACTTGTTGATTGACTGTATGTCCTCCTCTGAGAAGTGTCTGTTCAGGTCCTTGGCCCATTTGTTGATTGGGTTGTTTGTTTTCTTATTGTCTAATTTTTTGAGTTCTTTGTATACTCTGGATATTAGGGCTCTATCTGAAGTGTGAGGAGTAAAGATTTGTTCCCAGGGTGTAGGCTCCCTATTTACCTCTCTTATTGTTTCTTTTGCTGAGAAAAAACTTTTTAGTTTGAGTAAGTCCCATTTGTTGATTCTAGTTATTAACTTTTGTGCTATGGGTGTCCTATTGAGGAATTTGGAGCCCGACCCCACCAACTGTAGATCGTAGCCAACTTTTTCTTCTATCAGACGGCGCGTCTCTGATTTGATATCAAGCTCCTTGATCCATTTTGAATTCACTTTTGTGCATGGCAAGAGAAAGGGATTCAGTTTCATTTTGTTGCATATGGATTTCCAGTTTTCCCAGCACCATTTGTTGAAGATGCTATCCTTCCTCCATTGCATGCTTTTAGCCCCTTTATCAAATATAAGATAGTTGTAGTTTTGTGGATTGGTTTCTGTGTCCTCTATTCTGTACCATTGGTCCACCCGCCTGTTTTGGTACCAGTACCATGCTGTTTTTGTTACTATTGCTCTGTAGTATAGTTTGAAGTCTGGTATCGCTATACCGCCTGATTCACACTTCCTGCTTAGCATTGTTTTTGCTATTCTGGGTCTTTTATTTTTCCATATGAATTTCATGATTGCTTTCTCTATTTCTACAAGAAATGCCGTTGGGATTTTGATTGGCATTGCATTAAACCTATAGAGAACTTTTGGTAATATCACCATTTTGATGATGTTAGTTCTGCCTATCCATGAACAGGGTATATTTTTCCATCTTCTAAGATCTTCTTCTATTTCTCTCTTTAGGGTTCTGTAGTTTTCATTGTATAAGTCTTTCACCTCTTTTGTTAGGTTGATTCCCAAGTATTTTATTTTTGTTGAAGATATTTTGAATGGAGTGGTTGTCCTCATTTCCATTTCAGAGGATTTGTCGCTGATATACAGGAATGCCTTTGATTTATGCGTGTTGATTTTATATCCTGCCACTTTGCTGAATTCATTTATTAGCTCTAATAGTTTCTTTGTAGACCCTTTTGGGTCTGCTAGGTATAGAATCATATCATCTGCAAATAGTGATAATTTAAGTTCTTCTTTTCCTATTTTTATGCCTTTAATTTCTTTCGTCTGTCTAATTGCTCTGGCCAGTGTTTCGAGAACTATGTTGAACAGAAGTGGAGAGAGAGGGCATCCCTGTCTTGTTCCAGATTTTAGAGGGAATGCCTTCAGTTTTTCTCCATTCAGAATGATGCTAGCCTGAGGCTTAGCATAGATTGCTTTTACAATATTGAGGTATGTTCCTGTTATCCCTAGTTTTTCTAGAGTTTTGAACATAAAGGGATGCTGTACTTTGTCAAATGCTTTTTCCGCATCTATCGAGATGATCATATGGTTCTTATCTTTAAGTCTATTGATGTGGTGAATAACATTTATTGATTTCCGTATATTGAACCAGCCTTGCATCCCTGGGATGAATCCTACTTGATCATGGTGCACAATTTTTTTGATATGTTTTTGTATCCGATTCGCCAGAATTTTATTGAGGATTTTTGCATCTAGGTTCATCAGAGATATTGGTCTGTAGTTTTCTTTCTTTGAGGTGTCTTTGTCTGGTTTAGGTATCAGGGTGATGTTGGCCTCATAGAATGAATTTGGAAGTTCTCCCTCCTTTTCTATTTCCTGAAGTAGCTTGAAAAGTATTGGTATTAGTTCTTCTTTAAAGGTTTTGTAAAATTCTGCTGTATACCCATCTGGACCTGGGCTTTTCTTAGTTGGTAGTCTTTTGATGGTTTCTTCTATTTCCTCAATTGATATTGGTCTGTTTAGGTTGTCTATATCCTCCTGACTCAATCTGGGCAGATCATATGACTTAAGAAATTTATCTATGCCTTCACTATCTTCTAATTTGTTGGAGTATAAGGATTCAAAATAGTTTTTGATTATCTTCTGTATTTCTGAAGTGTCTGTTGTGATATTGCCTTTTTCATCCCGTATGCTAGTAATTTGAGTTCTCTCTCTTCTTCTCTTCGCTAGCATCGCTAAGGGTCTGTCGATTTTGTTTATTTTTTCAAAGAACCAACTTTTAGTTTTGTCAATTTTTTCAATTGTTTCTTTTGTTTCGATTTCATTAATTTCAGCTCTGATTTTAATTATTTCTTGCCTTCTACTTCTTTTGCTGTTGTTTTGCTCTTCTTTTTCAAGGATTTTGAGATGAAGTATGAGATCATTTATTTGTTGGTTTTTTCTTTTTTTAAGGAATGAACTCCAAGCAATGAATTTTCCTCTTAGAACTGCTTTCAATGTGTCCCATAGATTCCGATATGTTGTGTCTGTGTTTTCATTTATCTCTAAGAATTTTTTAATTTCCTTCTTGATGTCTTCTATAACCCATTGATCATTCAGTAACCTATTGTTCATTCTCCAAGTGATGTATGCTTTTTCCTTCCTTCTTTTATCGTTGATTTTCAGTTTCATTCCATTATGATCAGATAAGATGCATGGTATTATCTCTACTCCTTTATATTGTCTAAGAGTTGCCCTGTGACATAATATATGATCTATTTTTGAGAAGGATCCATGTGCTGCTGAGAAAAAAGTGTAACTGCTTGATGTTGGGTGGTATATTCTATATATGTCAATTAGGTCTAGGTTATCAATTGTTTTATTGAGTTCTATAGTTTCCTTATTCAACTTTTGTTTGGAAGATCTGTCCAGTGGCGAGAGAGGTGTGTTGAAGTCTCCCATGATTATGGTATGGTGATCTATTAGACTCTTGAACTTGAGAAGAGTTTGTTTGACGAACATAGCTGCACCATTGTTTGGGGCATAAATATTTATGATTGTTATGTCTTGTTGTTGTATGGTTCCCTTAAGCAGTATGTAGTGTCCCTCTTTATCCCTTTTGATTAACTTTGGCTTGAAATCTATTTTATTTGATATGAGTATGGACACTCCTGCTTGTTTCCGAAGTCCATATGAGTGATATGATTTTTCCCAACCTTTCACCTTCAGCCTATGTATGTCTTTTCCTATCAAATGCGTCTCCTGTAGGCAGCATATTGTTGGGTCTTGTTTTGTGATCCATTCTACTAGCCTGTGTCTCTTAATTGGTGAGTTTAAGCCATTAACATTTAGGGTTATTATTGAGATATGGGTTGTTCTTCCAGCCATATTTGTTTATTTCTGTTACTAAACATGGTTTGTTTTCCTCTTTGATTATTCCCCCCCCCTTTACTGTCCTACCTCCCACTGTTGGTTTTCATTGTTATTTTCCATTTCCTCTTCCTGTAATGCTTTGGCGAGGATGTTTTGAAGAGATGGTTTTCTAGCTGCGAATTCTTTAAACTTTTGTTTATCGTGGAAGGTTTTAATTTCATCCTCCATCCTGAAGCTTAATTTCGCTGGATACACAATTCTTGGTTGGAACCCATTTTCTTTCAGTGTTTGAAATATGTTATTCCAGGATCTTCTAGCTTTCAGAGTCTGTGTTGAAAGATCAGCTGTTATCCTGATTGGCTTACCCCTAAATGTAATCTGCTTCCTTTCTCTTGTAGCTTTTAAAATTCTCTCCTTATTCTGTATGTTGGGCATCTTCATTATAATGTGTCTAGGTGTGGATCTCTTATGATTTTGCACATTCAGCGTCCTGTAGGCTTCTAGGATTTGGGGTTCTGTCTCATTCTTCAAGTCTGGGAAGTTTTCTTGTATTATTTCATTGAATAGACTTCTCATTCCTTTGGTTTGGAGCTCTGTACCTTCCTGTATCCCAATGACTCTTAAGTTTGGTCTCTTAATGTTATCCCATATTTCTTGGATGTTCTGCTCATGGTTTCTTAACAGTCTTGCTGAGCTGTCTATGTTCTTTTCCAGTTGAAATACTTTGTCTTCATTGTCTGATGTTCTATCTTCTAAGTGTTCTACTCTGCTGGTAGTATTCTCCATTGAGTTTTTAAGTTGGTTTATTGCTTCCTGCATTTCTAGGATTTCTGTTTGTTTGTTTTTTATAACCTCTATCTCCCTGTATAGTTGATCCTTTGCTTCCTGGATTTGTTTGCGTAATTCGTTGTCGAAGTGATCTTTCATTGTCTGATTTTGCTGTTTAATGTCTTCCTTGATACTCCAGATCATCTGAAGCATGTATATCCTGAATTCTTTATCTGACATTCCATCTGCTGCAGCTGTTACCTCTTCTAAAGTTGCGTTGACCTGCATTGCTTGTGGTCCTTTCTTTCCTTGTCTTTTCATACTGCTTGTGTATCTTTCCTGCAGGTGCGGGCGGCGGCTCTGCTCTCTCCTTATTCCAATTGGGGTGTCGTGGCTACCACGCCGGCAGGTCACTGGGCCTGTTCTGGGCGCTGGCGGCGGCTCTGTTCTGCCCCTACTCCAATTGGGGTGACGAGTGTACCACGCCGGCAGGCCACCGGGCCTGATCCGCCGGTCGGTTGCAGGTTTGCCTACCCTGCAGGCGTGGGCGGCGGCTCTACTCTGCCCCTACTGCAAATGGGGTGACGTGTCTGTCGTACCGGCAGGCCACTGGGCCTGTCCCGATGGTCGGTCGCAGATCTGCCCACCTTTCGGGCACGGGTGGAGGCTCTGCTCTGCCCCTACTCCAATTAGGGTGTCGTGGCTACCCCGCCTGCAGGACGCTGGGCCTGTTCCTGGCATGGGCGGCGACTCTGCTCTGCCACTACTCCAATTAGGGTGGTGTTTGTACCACGCCGGCAGGCTCCTGGGCCTGATCCGCCGGTCTGTTGTAGGTCTGCCTACCTTGGAGGCGCGGACGGCGGATCTGCCCTGCCCCTCCTACCACGCCTGCGGACCCCTTGGCCTGATCTGCAGGTTGATCACTGGTCTGCTCACCCTGCGGGCACGGGTGGCGGTTCCGCTCCGCCCCCACTCCAATTGGGGTCACGTGACCACCACACCAGCAGGGCCTGATCCGGGCATGGGAGAAGGATCTGCTCTGCCCCTACTCCAGTTGGGGTGACGTGTGTACCACACTGGCAGGCCACTGGGCCTGACCCGCCAGGCTGACACAGGTCTGTTTACCTTGCAAACGCGGACCGCGGCTCTGCCCTGCCCCTCCTACCACGCCCATGTACCACTGGGTCGCGGGTCTGCCCACCTTGCGGTTGCGGGTGGCGGCTCCACTCCGCCCCCTCTCCAATTGGGGTCACGCGGTCACCACGCTGGCGAGCCGCTGGGCCTGCTCCGGGCGCTGGCAGCGGCCCGGCTCCTTCCCTCTGGCTCGACGACAAATTGAGGAGACTCAGGTGACTGTGCCTCACCCCCCCTACCAGGAGACCAACTGCTTATGTCACCACTGGTATTGATGAAGTTCCCTCCTCCGCCGCTTTCTGCAGACATCAGATCTCTGCCATGTTGGTATCCTATGCGAATGGCAGCATTTCGTTCCCCTTCCCGGGCAACCAAAGCACCGGGTGAGTCCTGACCGGCCCTCAGCAGGACCCGGACCGTGAAGCAGTTTCCGCGGGCTCCTAGCCCCGGGCCAGGGAAGTTCCGGGAGCCGGAACTCGGCCACTCCGTGCTCGGTGTAAGCTCCTATAAAATAAGCTCCAAGAAGCAGTCCCCGCGGGCTCAGTTCCGGGAGCCGGAACTCGGCCACCCCGCGCTCGGTATTCACTCTGATAAGATCAGGTTCTAAGAAGCACCCAGGTGCTGAGCCCTAGCAATCTGTCTGCAAGCCGCAGGCGAATTGCAGCCTGAAATTACCTGTTCTATGGCTGAATGAGCTGCGGTCAGTCGAAAACAGGGGTGGTGAAGTCAGTTTACCAACATGGTGGCTGCTGGCCTCCTCTGTGGTCTGACCAGTGTGGAGAACCGAGATGGACCGCTTCCTTCCCCCGTCTCGAACCCAGAATTCAGCCCTGAGTACGGTGCTTGCGCGGCTGGCAGAAACTGCAGCACTGTAACCCTGCGTCTCTATCCCAGCGCACGCTGCAGATTCTAGCCGCGGGGCGATTTGCTGAATAAGCAGTGTTACCCTCCGTGCGACAAACCTCTCGCGTTTGAGTCCCCGTAGCTGATCCTCGTGCGATGGAAATCCTTCCTCCAGGTTCCGGAGCACCCCACTATTGCTGGAAATTCCTAACAAGATATCCTTTAGCCGTCCTGACTTGTCATACTCCCACACAGTGAAGCAGCACACGGGGGCAATGCACTCCCCTCGTCGCCATCTTCCTTCCCCCATCTTTAACTTTTTTTAATGTTTCTAATTTTTTTTTACATTTTTTTTATTATAATTTTTTTTAATTTTAATTTTCTTTTTTTTTTAATTTTTTATTGTTGGCTGTTCAAAACATTACATAGTTCTTGATATATCATATTTCACAATTTGATTCAAGTGGGTTATGAGCTCCCATTTTTACCCCATATACAGATTGCAGAATCACATCAGTTGCACATCCATTGATTTACATATTGCCATACTAGTGTCTGTTGTATTCTGCTGCCTTTCCTATCCTCTACTATCCCCCCTCCCCTCCCCTCCCCTCCCCTCTTCTCTCTCTGCCCCCTCTACTGACATTCGTTTGTCCCCCTTGTATTATTTTTCCCCTTCCCCTCACTTCCTCTTGTATGTACTTTTGTATAACACTGAGGGTCTCCTTCCATTTCCATGCATTTTCCCTTCTCTCTCCCTTTCCCTCCCACCTCTCATCCCTGTTTAATGTTAATCTTCTTCTCATGCTCTTCGACCCTACTCTGTTCTTAGTTACTCTCCTTATATCAAAGAAGACATTTGGCATTTGTTTTTTAGGGATTGGCTAGCTTCACTTAGAATAATCTGCTCTAATGCCATCCATTTCCCTGTAAATTCTATGATTTTGTCATTTTTTAATGCAGAGTAATACTCCATTGTGTATAAATGCCACATTTTTTTTATCCACTCATCCATTGAAGGGCATCTAGGTTGGTTCCACAGTCTAGCTATTGTGAATTGTGCTGCTATGAACATCGATGTAGCAGTGTCCCTGTAGCATGCTATTTTTAGATCTTTAGGGAATAGACCGAGAAGGGGAATAGCTGGGTCAAATGGTGGCTCCATTCCCAGCTTTCCAAGAAATCTCCATACTGCTTTCCAAATTGGCTGCAACAATTTGCAGTCCCACCAGCAATGTACAAGTGTACCCTTTTCCCCACATCCTCGCCAGCACTTGTTGTTGTTTGACTTCATAATGGCTGCCAATCTAACTGGAGTGAGATGGTATCTTAGGGTGGTTTTGATTTGCATTTCTCTGACTGCTAGAGATGGTGAGCATTTTTTCATGTACTTGTTGATTGACTGTATGTCCTCCTCTGAGAAGTGTCTGTTCAGGTCCTTGGCCCATTTGTTGATTGGGTTGTTTGTTTTCTTATTGTCTAATTTTTTGAGTTCTTTGTATACTCTGGATATTAGGGCTCTATCTGAAGTGTGAGGAGTAAAGATTTGTTCCCAGGATGTAGGCTCTCTATTTACCTCTCTTATTGTATCTTTTGCTGAGAAAAAACTTTTTAGTTTGAGTAAGTCCCATTTGTTGATTCTAGTTATTAACTTTTGTGCTATGGGTGTCCTATTGAGGAATTTGGAGCCCGACCCCACAGTATGTAGATTGTAGCCAACTTTTTCTTCTATCAGACGGCGTGTCTCTGATTTGATATCAAGCTCCTTGATCCATTTTGAATTCACTTTTGTGCATGGCGAGAGAAAGGGATTCAGTTTCATTTTGTTGCATATGGATTTCCAGTTTTCCCAGCACCATTTGTTGAAGATGCTATCCTTCCTTTTTTAATTTTAATTTTCATTATTTTTATTATCATTATTATTTTTGTAAAAAAAAATTTTTTTCTTTTCTTTCTTTATTTTCTAACTTTTTTGTGTGTGTTTTGTTTTTGTTTCTTTTGTCTTTTCATTTCTTTTCAATTTTCTGATTCCCCTTTCCTTGAATTCTACCTGCTTACTCTCATTCTCTTTAGTGACTTCTTCCCTTCCCTTCTAATATCTTTCTTCCCAAGCATCAAATAAATTTATAAGAGTAAACAGTAACTCAGCAGTCAAGCAGAACAAGAAGTAACATGAGCAGCATAAAAGAGCAAGGAAGAAAAGGGGTACAAACAATGAAGGACAGCCTAAATATTCAGGAGGACCTAGAGGCAGCAGAAAAATGGTCATATAAAGAACTCAAGGAACACCTTAGACAGATGGAATGGAACCTTAAAGAGGATACGAGACAGCAAATCCAAACAGTGAAAGAACACTTTGAAAATCAATTACATAAACAGATAACAGAAGAAGTTAAGCATCTTTATCAGGAGATAGAGATTATAAAAAAAATCAAACAATAATTCTAGAAATGAAGGAAATGATAAACCAAATTAAAAACTCAATTGAGAGTATCACTAACAGAGTGGAGCAAGTAGAAGCCACAAAGTCAGATAATGAAGACCAAATATATCATTTTGAAAAGAGTCTAGCCAACTCAGAAAGGTTGGTTAAAAATCACAAGAGAAACATCCAAGAGATATGGGATAACATTAAAAAACCAAACCTACGAGTCATCGGGATAGAAGAAGGTACAGAGATTCAAACCAAGGGAATGAGTAGCCTGCTGAATGAAATAATTACAGAAAACTTTCCAGAAATAAAAAAGGGAATGGATATACAAATTTTAGATGCATACAGGACACCGAGCACACAAAATCACAGTAGACCAATGCCAAGACACATTGTTATGAAGATATCCAATATACAGAACAAAGAGAAAATATTAAAAGCTACAAGAGAAAGGAGGCAGATTACATTCAGGGGTAAACCAATAAGGTTAACAAGGGATTTTTCATCACAGACGCTGAAAGCGAGAAGATCCTGGAACAACGTATTTCAAACACTGAAAGAAAATGGATGCCAACCAAGAATTCTGTATCCAGCAAAATTAAGCTTCAGGTATGACAATGAAATAAAAATCTTTCATGATAAACAAAAGCTAAAAGAATTTGCAGCCAGAAAACCAGCATTGCAAAGCGTCTTGAGCAAAACACTACACGAGGAAGAAATGAAAAACAATAACCAAAACCATCAGTGGGAAGTGCCAATATAAAAACAGAGGGCAGGGGGAAAGCTAACCATGGAGAAACAAACTAAATTAAATTTTAAAAAAAAAAGAAGATAAATAATCAAACATGGCTGGAAGTACAAACCATATATCAATAGTAACTCTAAACGTTAATGGCTTAAACTTTCCAATAAAGCGACATAGGCTGGTAACATGGATTAAAAAAACAAATCCAACAATATGCTGCCTCCAGGAGACACATCTGATTGCAAAAGACATACACAGGCTGAAGGTGAAAGGTTGGGAAAAAATATACCACGCACACGGTCCTCGTAAGCAAGCAGGGGTGGCCATCCTCATATTGAATAAAATCGACTTCAAGACTAAGTTAATCAAAAGGGATAAGGAAGGACATTATATACTGTTAAAAGGAACCATTCACCAGCAAGACATAACAATTATCAATATTTATGCACCAAATAATGGTGCTGCAACGTTCATAAAACAAATTCTCCTCAAGAATCAAATAGACCACAACACAATAATCATGGGTGACTTCAACACACCTCTCTCACCATTGGACACATCCTCCAAACAAAAGTTGAATAAAGAAACTATAGAACTCAATATCACAATCAACAACCAGATTTAACTGACATATATAGAATATATCAACCATCATCAAGTGGATATACTTTTTTCACAGCAGAACATGGATCCTTCTCAAAAATAGACCATATATTATGCCATAGGGAAACCCTCAGTAAATATAAAGGGGTGGAGATAATCCCATGCATTTTATCTGATCATAATGGAATGAAACTGGAAATCAATGATAAAAGAAGGAAGGAAAAATCCTACATCACATGGAAAATGAACAATATGTTACTGAATGATCAATGGGTTACAGAAGACATAAAGGAGGAAATCAAAAAATTCTTAGAGATAAATGAAAATACAGACACAACATATCGGAATCTATGGGACACAATGAAAGCAGTTTTAAGAGGGAAATTCATCGCCTGGAGGTCATTCCTCAAAAAAAGGAAAAACCAACAAATAAATGAGCTCACACTTCATCTCAAAGCCCTAGAAAAGGAAGAGCAAAACAACAGCAAATGTAGCAGAAGGCAAGAAATAATTAAAATCAGAGCGGAAATCAATGAAATTGAAACAAAAGAAACTATTGAAAAAATTAACAAAACTAAAAGTTGGTTCTTTGAAAAAATAAATAAGATCGACAGACCCTTAGCCATGCTAACGAAGAGAAGAAGAGAGAGAACTCAAATTACTAACATACGGGATGAAAAAGGCAATATCACAACAGACGCTACAGAAATACAGAAGACAATTAGAAATTATTTTGAAAACCTATATTCCAATAAAATAGAAGATAGTGAAGACATCGATAAATTCCTCAAGTCATATGATTTGCCCAGACTGAGTCAGGAGGATACTCACAACTTAAACAGACCAATATCAATAGATGAAATAGAAGAAGCAATCAAAAGACTTCCAACCAAGAAAAGCCCAGGACCGGATGGGTATACAGCGGAGTTTTACAAAACCTTTAAGGAAGAATTAATACCAATACTTTTCAAGCTATTTCAGGAAATAGAAAAAGAGGGAGCTCTGCCAAATTCATTCTATGAGGCCAACATCACCCTGATTCCGAAACCAGACAAAGACACCTCAAAGAAAGAAAACTACAGACCAATATCTCTGATGAACCTAGATGCAAAAATCCTCAATAAAATTCTGGTGAATCGGATACAAAGGCACATCAAAAAAATTGTGCACCATGATCAAGTAGGATTCATCCCTGGGATGCAAGGATGGTTCAATATACGGAAATCAATAAATGTTATTCACCACATCAATAGACTTAAAGATAAGAACCATATGATCATCTCAATAGATGCAGAAAAAGCATTCGACAAAGTACAGCATGCCTTTATGTTCAAAACATTAGAAAAACTAGGAATAACAGGAACTTACCTCGACATAGTAAAAGCTATCTATGCTAAGCCTCAGGCTAGCATCATTCTCAATGGAGAAAAATTGAAGGCATTCCCCCTAAAATCTGGAACAAGACAGGGATGCCCTCTATCACCACTTCTATTCAATATAGTTATCGAAACACTGGCCAGAGCAATTAGACAGACGAAAGAAATTAAAGGCATAAAAATAGGAAAGGAAGAACTTCAATTATCACTATTTGCAGTTGACATGATTCTATACCTAGAAGACCCAAAAGGGTCTACAAATAAAACTACTAGAACTAATAAATGAATTCAGCAAAGTGGCAGGATATAAAATCAACACGCATAAATCAAAGGCATTTCTGTATATCAGCGACAAAACTTCTGAAACGGAAATGAGGAAAAACACTCCATTCACAATATCCTCAAAAAAAAAATAAAATACTTGGGAATCAACCTAACAAAAGAGGTGAAGGACTTATACAATGAAAACTACAAAACCCTAAAAAGAGAAGTAGAAGAAGATATTAGAAGATGGAAAAATATACCCTGTTCATGGATAGGCAGAACTAACATCATCAAAATGGCGATATTACCAAAAGTTCTCTATAGGTTTAATGCAATGCCAATCAAAATCCCAAAGGCATTTCTTGTAGAAATAGATAAAGCAATCATGAAATTCATATGGAAAAATAAAATACCAAGAATAGCAAAAGCAATTCTAAGCAGGAAGTGTGAATCAGGTGGTATAGCGATACCGGATTTAAAACTATATTACAGAGCAATAGTAACAAAAACAGCATGGTACTGGTACCAAAACAGGCGGGTGGACCAATGGTACAGAATAGAGGACACAGAGACTAATCCACAAAGCTACAGCTATCTTATATTTGATAAAGGAGCTAAAAGCATGCAATGGAGGAAGGATAGCATCTTCAACAAATGGTGTTGGGAAAACTGGAAATCCATATGCAACAAAATGAAACTGAATCCCCTCCTCTCGCCATGCACAAAAGTTAACTCAAAGTGGATCAAGGAGCTAGATATCAAATCAGAGACTCTATGTCTGATAGAAGAAAAAGTTGGCTCCGATCTACATATTGTGGGGTCGGGCTCCAAATTCCTTAATAGGACACCCATAGCACAAAAGTTAATAACAAGAATCAACAAATGGGACCTACTTAAACTGAAAAGTTTTTTCTCAGCAAGAGAAACAATAAGAGAGGTAAATAGGGAGCCTACATCATGGGAACAAATTTTTACTCCTCACACTTCAGATAGAGCCCTAATATCCAGAGTATACAAAGAACTCAAAAAATTAAACAATAAGAAAACAAATAACCCAATCAACAAATGGGCCAAGGACCTGAACAGACACTTCTCAGAGGAGGACATACAGTCAATCAACAAGTACATGAAAAAATGCTCACCATCACTAGCAGTCAGAGAAATGCAAATCAAAACCACCCTAAGATACCATCTCACTCCAGTAAGATTGGCAGCCATTATGAAGTCAAACAATAACAAGTGCTGGCGAGGATGTGGGGAAAAGGGTACTCTTGTACATTGCTGGTGGGACTGCAAACTGGTGCAGCCAATTTGGAAAGCAGTATGGAGATTCCTGGGAAAGCTGGGAATGGAACCACCATTTGACCCAGCTATTGCCCTTCTCGGACTATTCCCTGAAGACCTTAAAAGAGCGTACTACAGGGATACTGCTACATCGATGTTCATAGCAGCACAATTCACAATCGCTAGACTGTGGAACCAACCCAGATGCCCTTCAATAGATGAATGGATAAAAAAAATGTGGCATTTATACACCATGGAGTATTATACAGCACTAAAAAATGACAAAATCATGGAATTTGCAGGGAAATGGATGGCACTAGAGCAGATTATGCTTAGTGAAGCTAGCCAATCCCTAAAAAACAAATACCAAATGTCTTCTTTGATATAATGAGAGCAACTAAGAACAAAGCAGGGAGGAAGAGCAGGAAGAAAAGATTAACATTAAACAGATACATGAGGTGGGAGGGAAAGGGAGAGAAAAGGGAAATTGCATGGTAATGGAGGGAGATCCTCATTGTTATACAAAATTACATATAAGAGGTTGTGAGGGGAATGGGAAAATAAACAAGGAGAGAAATGAATTACAGTAGATGGGGTAGAGAGAGAAGATGGGAGGGGAGGGGAGGGGGGATAGTAGAGGATAGGAAAGGTAGCAGAATACAACAGTTACTAATAGGGCATTATGTAAAAATGTAGATGTGTAACCGACGTGATTCTGCAATCTGTATTTGGGGTAAAATTGGGTGTTCAAAACCCACCTGAATCAAATGTATGAAATATGATATGTCAAGAGCTTTGTAATGTTTTGAACAACCAATAAAAAAATAAATAAAAAAAAAGATAGTATCCATCTCTGCACCTACATATCCTGCCTTACTCAGCCCCCTCCCTGCCCATTGAGTTCCTTCCTAATTAGTATTCAGCAGGACAAAGCCACATTGAACTTGATTAAAAAATTCAATCTATGCCTTGCAGAAACATGTGATCTAAAAAAGATATTTTATCTAAGAAGAGGTCATTTATTAATTTAATTCTTCAGGTATCATGTCTCCAAGGCAACAAATATCTCAGCCTGAGACCCTCTTAACAAGTGTCAGCTGTACATTTCCAATTATCAATACAGCCAATCACATTCCATTGTAAGGTGTTACCATAAATGCCAACTTGTTAATCTTGTGTCATGAGCAAGATGATCAAACACTTTTCATCCAAACCGGGACACTCTTTCCTTGAAAGAAATGCTATCCAAATTCTGCTGGGCCCGCAGATATGACTGGGCAGACTTGGACAAACCAGTGTTGCTTTCCGTACTATTATATTTTAGTCACATTCCTATCTCCTGGATGGTTATATTATCACAAGAGCCATCATTTAGAAAAAGCAGCATTTCATACATGCTACATCAAATTTTCTATTTACATATCCCTTTTAACTTTTAGAAGTTCTTGAATGGTAGATCACCACCTTTTTCCTGTGTCTCTCCACATCATCTTCCCTTTATATGGGTCTGTCTCCAGATTTCCCCTTTTGATAAGGACATCAGTCAAATTGAATTAGGGTCCACCCTAATGACTTCACTTTAACCCACTTGTAAAGGATCTGTTTCCAAAGGACACTGAGGTACTCAATGTTTGGGAATTCATTATACAAATTTGGATAGATCCACAATTCAACCCACAATACATGGTTGGCAGAATGAGATCTTAGCATGTGGATTCTGGCCCCAGAACTCATGCTTGGTCTATTCCCAATGTGGTCCATGGACCAGCAGCTTCCAATTTCACCAGGAGCTTATTCAAATCAGGGCCACTGTTAATTCATAGCCTCCACTCTATTAGGTTTCTTCAATATTGCCTCTTATTTTTCTAATTTTCAATGTACAACTTATTAAACACTATTGACCCTTTGTAGCTGTGGGTTTTACATTTGTGGATTCAACTAACTTTGGGCACAAAATATTGAGGGAAAAAATGCATCTACATTGAAGATGTATATCATTGTTATTCCCTAAACAACACAGTATAACAACTATTTATGTAGCATTTACATTGTATTAGGAAATAATATAGAGAGGTTTTAAAATATATGAGACGATATGTGTAGATTATATGAAAATACTATATCACTTTTAAGGGAGTTGAGTATCTACAGACTTGCGTACCAAAGAGGGTCCTGGAAGCAATCCCCTGTAGAAAACCAAGAGAAAACTGTAGTTGGGTAGAACTGCTTGTCTGCAGTTCACAGGTGTTGTAAGGTTCACTTTCCCTCCCATTCCCTTACAACCAACAGTTTAAGTGAAATCCAGAAAGCTACCTGTATAAATCAGATTTTTCACAACTGTGACCAAAAGACCTGAAAAGAACAATTAGAGGAAGAAAAGTTTATTTGGCTTATGGTTTCAGAAGTCTCAGTCCATAGAGAACAAACTCCTTTGCTTTGGGCCCAAGGTGAGGCAGAGCAAAATGGCAGAAGGGTGTGGCAGAGGAAAGCAGCTCAGGGCACGGCACCAGGAAGCAGAGAGAGAGCTGCACTCACCAGGAACAAAAGATAAACTCTAAGGACACATTCCCAGTGGCCCACCTCCTCCAGCTACAGCCTCTCTACCTACAGTTAGTTGCCACCCAGTTAAAACCTATCAGTGATTAACGCACTGATTAGTTAAGGCTCTCATTATCTAATCATTCCACCTCTAAACTGTCTTACATTATCTAGCACATGAGCTTTTAGGAGACACCTCATTTCTAAAATGTAAATTTCTGCCCTTGGCCCTCCAAAATCTCAAGACCGCCTTGCAATGCAAAATACATTTACTCCATTTTCAAGAGTTCCCATAGTCTTTCAACAGTTCCAGCATTATTCTTCAAAACCATCCAAATTCTCCTCTGAGACTCAAAGCAAACTCTCAGCCTAAGCCCCTATAGAATTCAAAACCAAGTTACATATATCCAAAATAATGGCACAGAGCAAACATTTACATTCCAAAAGGGAGAAACAGGGTCACAGAAAGAAGGAATAGGACCAAAGCAAGATCAAAATCCAGCTAAGCAAACAACCCTGTAGCTCCATGTCCAGCATCCGGGGCACATGACATCACAATGTTCTCTCCAATGTTCTCCTGTGTAGTCCCACCCCCATGGCATTGATGTTTGTGCCAACATGGCCTCTCTCAGCTTGTTTCTGCTCCATTCTTGCAACTTTCCTCAGCACACGTCCCACAGTAATGGTGTCTCTTTATCTTGTGGGATCTCACTGCAGTTTTAGCTTCCTTCTGCTGGCTTCACACATCACCTTTTCAGGGGCAGCCCACAGGGACTCCAATCCTGATGCATTTTTTCCTGGTCTCCCAGGACTTCCTTTGAAGTATCAGTGGAGGCCTCCATGAACCCCTGACTCCAGCATCCTGTTTTCCTGCAGAACTAGTACCACATGGTTGATGCCAAAGTCTTCCAGCATCTTGAGCCAAGCCTCTTGGAACCCTGGCTGCAGCAGCCTCTGAGTGCCTGGGCATATGAGCATGATGAAACAACTTCCTAGGCCCCCCTATAAAAGCCAGGTGCCCCCATGGTCTCAAATGACTTTTTTTTTACTTTTCTTCCCTTGAGCCTGAGATGGATGTGGTATCGTCAATTTCTGAGATGCCCCCAAGTTATCTTTCCTACTGTTTCTTTGTAAGATACTTAGTAGCTTTTCTTTAGTGGCTGCAATCTCTTTAACAACCACAAGTTAGTTCCTTAGCCCCAGTTTTACTCCCACTTTTCTGGCCAAACTTCATGCTTTTCAAATATTTTTGCTCTGCTTTCTGCTCCTGCTCCTGATTATCACGGTAAACTTGGCTAAAAGCTGCCAACGACGTTCATACTATGAACTCAATGTTGTTCTACATGGAAATTTCCTCCACCACATTAATTAGTCCATCACCTTTAAATTCAGCCTCACAGAAAGTCTCAGGCATGGGCAAAATGTCGACAACTTCTCAGTCAGAATGTAACATGAATGGAATGGCCTCTAGTCCGATCACAAAGAGTCCCCCTTCTTCTTGGAAAGCTCATGAGACAAGTCTTTACTGTCCACAGTCCTATTAGCATTCTGGTCTTTTGAGATCCCACCAGAATCACCATATTAAGCTCTGCTTACAATATTTTAAAGCTTTTCCAGCTTGCATCTTTAAACCTTTGAAAATTACTCCTCCTCCTGCAAACGAGCTACAAAGTCTTCTAAACCACATGGTCAGATTAGACACTTGTCTCACATGCATGAGACCCTGGGTTCAATCCCCAGCATCAAAAGAAAAAAAATGGGGGAGTATACTAATTATATAATTAACGCATAGGTTACCCTTTCAATATACAAGCAGTGCATGTAAAGCAAAATTCTCCCCAAATCATTCTTCTTCCATTCTTGTTCCCAATTAGATCCCAGCCTCCTTCACAGACTGTAACCATTGCTATTCATTTGTATGCTTCCCTCCAGATTCTTAATACTAATTAGTACTAAGCAACATCCCAACTTCTTAGTACTAATTAGTACAAAGCAATATCCCAACTTCTTAGTACTAATTTCTGTTCTAGTCAACTTCTTTTTTCCACTGCAACCAAAAGACCTGAGAAGAAAAATTTTAGAGTAAGAAAAGTGTATTTGGTACAGGGTTTCAGAGGTCTCAGTCCATGGACATATCACTCCATCACTCTCAGCATCATCTCTTGTATGTTGTGATTGATAAACTTTTCATGCCAAAGCATGATCATTAACTGTAACCAAAATACAATTTCGGAAAATTCTGAGGGGAAAAAAAACAACAGAAGATAATACAAATGGCATTTCAATTGTGGCTCACAATTTAATCTAATAGGTGGATTATACTATTATAGTTTTCAAATACATAGATCAAAAGGAGATGACATTTTTTCAAACTAAAAGCAATGGAACTTAGGGCAAATGACACAGCAAGTTATCACAAGCTGAAACTGATTTTTTGTTTGGTGGGTGTGTGTTCTTAAGAAGCAAAGCCCAAGGGTCTGGAGGCATAGCTCAGAGGTAGAACACTTGCCTCACATGCATGAGACCCTGGGTTCAATCCCCAGCATCAAAAGAAAAAAATGGGGGGTCCTAATTATATAATTAATGCATAAGTTACCCTTTCAATATACAAGCAGTGCATGTAAAGCAAAATTCTCCCCAAATCATTCTTCTTCCATTCTTGCTCCCAATTAGGTCCCAGCCTCCTTCACAAACTGTAACCATTGCTATTCATTTGCATGCTTCCCTCCAGACTCTTTCCCTTTTATGTACATATAAATTTGTGCAGAGAAATATACATAAAGGGTACTAAAGTATGGCAGATCTACCCACACTGTGCATATTTCCACCTATATAATTTATAATAGGAATACAATTGATTTGGCACAATTTCCTGTACAACAAATTTCACTGGGCACTTGGACCAATCTACCAAGAAACTTATTTACTTTTACAACTTTACTTTATGCAAAGAAACATTTCTTTAAGTTTCTTATTCCTTGAAATTAGGGAAATAGATTTCCATATCCCTCCATGAGTTTCCCTTAAATCTTTGAAACCTTTTTTTAGTAAGTCTTTGGGAAGCAAAATTACGTAATTACTTCTGTCCAAGTAAAAACATACTTCCAATCATGACATAATACACTTTGTCTGGTTCTATGAGATGATTTCATTATTTCACTGTATCTGTCCTCCCAGCTATTTACTAAGTCCTGCCTGGGTGATGCCAAAATGGGCTGATGTAGACAGGACTGGTCTTCAAGGCTCACTAACACTGGGAGAGCATCAGCCACGGAGTTTCTCCATGAAGTCTTCAGCCTACCCTTCCTTCCCTTCCTGCTGCTCCAAATGTGTGCTGCATCTTTCCTTTGAACTTATTCAGAAGATGAACAATATCCATCACCTGGAGATGTTAATACCACACAAATGTTTACTTGCAAGAATGAAAATATTCAATTAGGATTCAGAATAAATTACAATACGGTGATATAATTTATGCAAATATGTTCTCTTTTATTCTGGATTGTAATTATCTTGAAATTTTATTGGCAGCATACTTCACAAATTTTCTGTTTTAAACCAGCCTTAAATGGTTTTTATGTCAAGGAACTGCTCATTTGATGATCATCTTTACCTTCTGAAATAACTACCTTTCATTTGCAAATTGCTTTTAGGTGAACGAAGGGGAGATTTACTGAACAATGTTAAATACTTTATGGTGTTTTTGAATAATAACTGATCATTTAGGGAGGTTAAACAAATGCCGTCCGGATGCTCGGTTGTTATATGCTTCTACCAGGCAGATACAAATCTTTAGTTTCAGAGTTTAGGGTTGAAATCTAGTTGCAATGACTTTGAGAAAACCTATTGTGCTTGCAACAGTATGCATGTATGAGAAGAACTTTGTGCTAGCAATAATATACAGGATTCATGTCCACAAGTTTGCTCTCTTTTACATTATGCTTCAAAATTCTTGTGTCTTCTAATTAAAAGAAAGAACCCCTAATTAGAAAAAATATAGCACCAAGACATTGCAAAATGAGTGTAAGTGGACTATAGCAGCTCACTTTGACTCTGCCCAGGCCTTCACATTTAAACACACTTATACTGTCCCCTTCACCCTGTAGATACTCAATCATTTAACAACATTCAGCATCTATATTCACTTTGACTACATAATTTCATTTTCTTTTGATAATAAAAATGCATTTTCATTAAAAAAAAAAACTTCAGTTTTCCTTCTAATAATTCAGAAGTGGAAATCTTTTGATGCTTAATTAAAACTATCTGCAGGTTCATTCCATTCCCTCTCCTTCTGCTGGAGATTTTCCTACAGCTTTCTATGAGCAGGCACGGAGGAAGCTTTGCCACAGTGACACAGATGGAAGTGGCCCTCTGGGACTGTTTCTTAGGCATTGAAATGTGACAGGTATGCCATTAACCTTTCAGATTCATACATCTGCTGTTTATGTACACGAGCATAGTGAACTACAGAGAAATTTACCTAGCTGGCAGCTTTATTAAGATGTGTATCTTGACTGCTGAATAGAAGTATTACATGTGTATTTATTAATTTTGCTGTCAAGGCAATGTTTTTTTTGCCTTTGAAGTGGATGGTAGGTGAGATTTAAAGTTCTTCTGGACAGGCCATTCAGTACAACTTATCTCTTCAAATATTTCATATAAGTACAAATCTTTAATTCTAGTGATTTGTACATTCTAAAAATTATATACACATATATAATTTTATATATGAGACTCTAGTAGAAATATAGCTATTAATTTGTTCACATTTGAATAACATGTAATGATTACATACATACATACATATAAATGGTGGTCATAAATTTCTTTTATATTAAAAATCACTTCCTTTATTTTTGCAAATGATCTTAGAATCCCTTTTGATAATTAAGTTTTCACAGAAATTTGTCACCCCTTCACTCTGACAGGTCTTTAGGATAAAGAAATTTAGAATAAATAAACAATTCTCCCCTAAGGTGTCAAGAAATTATTTAAGGTTTTAGAAATATTTTAAGTCTTTATACATTCAGACTAAAATGGAATACTAAGTGGGTCCCAGAACAGAGAGGGAAAGGAGGAAAAGTGAAAGAATCTGGGAGACACCAAGGCTTCACATTACCCAAGAATGTTGGCACTGCAGGGTATGTTCAGAAAATTCACAGCCAACTGAGCATCAGCAAGCACAAAGTCCTGCCAAGGGACACTGTCTCCAAAATCCTTAAAACAAACCAAAGTGTGGGACCCTAGAGAGTTCTCTGGGGCAAAAGCAGACAGCTAGCCAAGGTCAAAACCAACCAGGCGTGGGAGGCAAAGTTCATCAGCTCAGTTGTGATCATTTTTCTAGGATTCATTTTCTTCATCTCACAACAAGACTGGTCTAGGTAAAATATGGACCCTCGGCAATGTCCTTGTCTCTGTGAGGACAGAGACACAGTGGAAGTGTCTCTAGTTCACACATCTGTCTGGCACTACGTCCTCGGATCATGAGAAACAGTTTAACCTTGTGTGTCTAGAAGCACACACTCGTGTCTCATCAGTCCCCTGTGCTCATTAACAGGAGCCCAAGACATCCATTGTTTTTTTATTTAGAGATAAAATGACAGGATGGATCATCTCTGTGGTTTTCCCCCCATTTCCTTACGACCTTTATTCCCTTTTCATATCAGATTCAGTGTTCCCATTTCTTAAAAGATAATGTTTTGACATAAATGGAAATTATTTTTGCCTTCTGTGAGAAAGGGGATTTTTTTTCCCCTCCACTTGCTTGGAGGTTAATTTTCAAATCACAAATGATGGACTCACCAATTATAGTGGTGTCAGTATTTTCTGGACAGGATCTTTATTTTTTTTCCTCTAAGGGACTTGGGAATGAGCAGTTTGGTTTTGTTGTTGTTGTTGTGAGCAGTTTTTGGGTTTTTGTTGTTGTCGTTTTATCTAATATGGAAAATCAAGCTTATTTTCTTTTTATATATAACCACCTGTTCTGTTTAGATATAACATAATATCTGTGTCCTTTCCTGGGCTTTTCAAATACTAACATCACTATAAAGGACAATGATTTCAGTGGTATTCTGCATACACACACACACACACACACATACACACATATCAATAGATATATCTGACTCCTGCTATATATCTGCATACACACACACACACATATCAATAGATATATCTGACTCCTGCTATTACAGGAATATTTTAAAGTCTAATAAAAATCATAACATTGCAAAATAGATATCATATGGCCAATGAACTGAAATGTATAATAATATGCCTATGATATTTATATGATATAGTAGTTTTTATTATTTACACTGATAAATCAAGTAACAATGCTAAACCAATTTACCTTGCTAAACTACTTGATACTCTTCAGAGGGGAGATGAAGGGTCAATTATGTGTCACCCTTCTAGTGGACCAGGTAAGCTCTAGTGAGCAGGACATGTTCTGAGGTTCATGACTCAAACACATCATAGAAACTGTTGGGACTTTTAGCCATTCTTAAAATTAATCTCTCCAGGTCTAGTTCATGATTCAAATGGTAGTGAACATCAACTACAGTATATACTTTTCCATTTACAGGGTACTTAGAATTTCTTGATCTATTTCTTCCTTCCATCTTCAATATTCTTACAATTGTTGAAAATAAACAGTTATGAACAATTAGGAAAATATAACATAATATCTGGGTCCTTTCCTGGGCTTTTCAAATACTAACATCACTATAAAGGACAATGATTTCAGTGGGATTCTGCATACACACACACACACACACATTTTCCAGAGCTTACTATTCTACTCTTAAGAAAAAGTTTTACGAATGTCATCTCAATACTTTCTCTTTACTGAATTTTTTTTGTATTATTAACTGTTAACCACACGTAATTGCAAATCTATTATACTGACCACCTACCTATGTCTGCTATTTAGGCATCATGGGGTATTTTTTTCCACTGTGCTCCAAGCTGTGATAAAAATGAGCAAAATAGCACTTGATTGATCAATTCCAAAGCTCGACTCAATATTCTCAAGGTTCCCTTTATATTTGATTCATCGAGAAAAAAACCCTAAGGGTGAATACAAAGTAGGTTACATACAAAAAAAAATGTCTTAGATATTTTCTGTAACAAAAAATGAGAACATGATTAAAAGAAAAGTCTTTTGAATTCAGATTTCTGTAGGAACACTTCCAGCCTGCTGTAATCAGTAAGTGAGCTAGAAGATCTCAGAAGCCCTTCTCTCATGAATTCATAATTGCCATAGTTACTAGATATTACCGGTTGCTTTCTGAGAGCCTGAGATTCCCCAGGACATTGGCAGCCTTCTCCTTTCCTTGCCTGGAGGTTCTTGGTGTTTGCTGTGTGCCTGCACAAATGGTTGCTAATTCTAGTGCCAAGGTATCCCTCAAATCTCTCAGGACTCCTGTGATGGAGGTCGGGGAGAAGGGAGCTACTCAGGACTTGATGTATTGTTTTGATTTCTCACCCATGTAAATGAAATAGCTTTTTTTTTAAAAAAAATCTCCAGGACTGTTCGCTTCCCTTTCTGATTTGGAAAATACCCTATAAACTGATCATTTTAGGAAGTGTACTTTACAGAAGTTATGGGACCTGGCACCCCATGTGTAATAGAAATATGGAAACTTCCAGCTACCCTCTGAATCTTGGACCTCTTGAACATCTGGCTGGTGCTGCACAAATTCAGTTTTAAAGCTCTAGGAAGGCCTGAGGTCTACGTTTAAAAGGTAACTGATCCAAGAAGACTTTCCTCTGGTATGCAATTGAGCAAGTTTTATTTTACTTATTTATTTTCCAAGTTAAAGGCAATCCGTATGATAGAAATACATTGGAATTTTTGGTTGGTTGACATCCTAGTAGCCATTATGGACCGAAAAGCTTTTGTTGGAGCTGCTGATACTGGATAATGTGTTTTTCATCAGTAAGAGTTACATGGTGTGCATGAATGGAAATGTCACACCAAACCCCATTAATATGTACAATTAATATGCATTAATAAACCAGGGTGGAAAGAAGAGTTACAATGCCACGTAAAACATGTGATCTAAAAATGCATATTCTAAAAATAAGTTGACAATGAAAGAAATGGATGCATATAGAGATGAGAAAAGCCACAACTATAAAGATAAAAAAGTATATACACAATATTTTTTTTATTTTATTTGTGGGAGATGAAAGAAATGAAAAGACTAATGAGTGGGAAAAATCTCATTCTAGGAAAACAGGTCATTTCTTATCTTCCTCAAATCTTTGCTGCTACAACAAAGCAGACTATTTTAAACAAAGTTAATTTATATAAATATCTAAGATAGACTTAGTATCTCAAGGAGGAAACAGGGTAGAGTTGAAATAGGCGGTTAATGTTATGTTTTACAGCACTGTGGTAGAATTGAGTAACATTTGGCTCCATTACATAGAGCTGTGATGAGTTTTATTCAGACTTCCCAAATAGGACAGGTTTTTTTTTCATATTGACCTCCAAAGATCTGTCCTTTTAAAAATATAATAAAGTAATATATGCCACTGAACCTATCAAGCAATATTGTCTCCATGGTAAGAAGTAATGTGCTCTTGGCACAACTGACATTCTAAAATGAAGCCGAGGTTGTGGGTAGTTAATAAAGTAATGTACAATATAAAGTGCAAGTTCAAAGATAGATATTCACAAGCTGAGAAGTGGAGCTGTCAGCATGTGGGAAAGATGACCTTGTGCCTGCAAAAGTCAGTAAGAATTGGATTTGAGAGGAAGGGGGAATCTGTGAGCTAGCAGCTAAAGGAATGTAGCAAGTCACTGATATTTTTCTTCTTTCTTGTTTCTCTTTTTCAGAATCTAATTTTTTCATATAATTTTCTTAACTTTTTCTTGTGCCCCCCCCCCAGGGCTTTTTTAGAACATTTAAAAACTTTTTAATGGATCCAAAAACATTGGGTACCTTGAAAAATGGATTTCCTATTTTACAGGGAAGATGAGAGAGTTAGATGTGAGCAGACAATTTTGTATTGGGGTACAATGAAGACGTGGCTCTTCAATCTCTGAAAATATGACAAAACAATTACGTTGAAAAGTGGTATTTTTTAAAAAATCTATTAATTGTTTTAAGTATTTTCCACCACCTAGTTCTAAATTTCATCATAATTTTTAAAATAATGTTTCACCTGGAATCCCAACAACTCAGGAAGCAGAGGCAGGAGGATGCAAGTTCAAGGTCAACCTGGGCAACTTGGCAAGACCCTGTGTCAAAATTTAAAAAGTACTGGGGATGTAGCTCAGTGGTAGAGCACCCCCAGGTTTAATCCCAAGTATCCTCCTTCACCCGCCCCCAAAAAAAAGGTTTAACACTGATGCCTTTGTGCATGTGTCAGGGTTCTCAGAACTGTTTTGTTATTTTCCCTGCTGGGCCAGTGAGATAGGGGTGAGTGCAGTGTTGACCAGCCCAGAGGCTGTCATCAGAGATCTCCTCTAACAAGGAGCAGATGAGCAGGAGCAGTTGTAAGTGGAGAGGAGGTGAGATTTGTTCAAGATTCAGCAAGGACCTGGGAAGGAGAGTTAGATTAGGAAGAAAGAGTTAAAGCATCTGAGAGGAGCCAGTGGACTTAAGGCCTCTTCTATTTATTTGCTTCTTGTTTTGATTTTCTGTCCTGTATTAACCTTCTCCTCCTTTTTCAGTTGGATGACTGCATGGAGTTCACGAGGCATTCATGGTGGGCAGCACTGAGGAGGTAGCAGGGACGGTCTGCTTGTGCTCGATGTGCACCAGGGTCAAAAACTATATTGCTGAGGGTGCAATTCAGAAATTCAGGTGAGAGATGTATTAACATCATCTCCTTTGGCGATGCCTAAGGACAACCCTGCAGGAACTACCCCCTACACTAGACTTTTAAGGAAACTCATTCTTTTTCATGTACATTGCAAGATTGACAGATGGCACCCTTAAAACAAAAAACAGGTTAATGAGAGAAAAGCATAACAAATTGACTCAAGTAAAGGTTTGACAAGGGGACCTTCCAAAATGAAGATCCAAAGATCCAAGGAAAGAAACTGTGTTTGTGCTGAGTCTGATGAAAAAAGCAGACCATTGTGGACAATTGGGCCAAAAGAGTACCATCTAATGGTTCTGAGTGGAGTGGGAAGCCCAGCAAGGTCTTTGCTTAGATTCGTCTAGGCTTCTCTGCCTGCCATTTTTTGCTCTTGCATCTGGGCAGGATACCTAGTATAGGGGTCTTGTGACCTCTTCTCGGGGGATGTAGGTCAGAGAGTGACCTTTTCTGGGTTTTATTGCTTGTCTTGGGGGGAGAAAGAGGGCTGGGAGAAAAGAGGGCAGGAGATGGTCAAGGTGCTTCTGAATCCCTTCACCTCAAAAATACCCAGCATGCCATACTTTGGGGTATGATGTTCTGGGCCCTGAGATACAATGAAGGAGAACCACGTTCTGCTAACATGCAGCCAGTGATTTTATCTCATAAATTTAACAAGAGAAATCAGAAATCATATCCCTACATGACATTAGGTTTTTAGATAAGCACTTGGTGATCTCATATTTTAGTATCAGTGTATACATTATTCATTTTTATGAAAACATCTTTGAATAGTGTGTAAAAGGAATCACATAGCTGATCTGCTTAAGATAATTACTTTAATATAATTAATGAGCATGTTAAGGACTCTTGATTCATATTTTAATGAAAGGAACATAGTGAATCATTTTAACATAAATCTTTTTTAATTAAACAAGACCTGGTTAGGGGTTGGGGGTGTGACTCAGTGGTAGAGTGCTTGCTTAGCATGTACTGGGTTAGATCCTCAGCACTATGTTTATAAATAAATAAAATAAAGGTATTTTGTCCCTCTACAACTAAAAAATATACATTAAAAGAAAGAAGAAGGAGGAGGAGAAGAAGATCTGGTTAGTATTCTGAAAGAAACATCAACCTGTTGCAGAGTTTGGACTATGACCTTCAAGCTATCTCTTTCTTTCTTTGTCCCCATGACCTGGCAGAAAAGGAGCCAAGTTGAGGGGGTGGTGAAAAATTGGGGGACAAATTAGGCTTACCTTTTTCTTGCTCCTTTTTCAGGGCAGCCCCACTGAACTGGTGGGCGAGAAGAACCAATGAAGCATCCAATCAGTAAGGATGTTATTTGCCTCCTGTTCAGGAATTTATTTATGAATTAGAAGGAATTGGCTTGACCCTCCATATTACTGCAACCACGATGCTGAGAGGAGTAAGTGGTGATTTGCTTACAATTAGCCTATCTGAAATACAGGATTTAAAACTTTTTTATTACCTAACATATGGATTGATAGGCAGATATTGAACATGTTAGTGAAATGAAAGAAATGAATTACACTAATGCAAGCTTTGAGGAAATGTAACACAATTCATCTGAAACCTAAACATTCAGGTCAGTTTGCTCTTTCTCTGTAGATGGCAGGCATGCATTTTTGGTTTTTCTAATAGGATGAAGTGGAGATGTTGATAGAGCTCCCACTCACTAAAAGTCAAATGGAACCTCTTCAAATTTAGAGAGAGGTGAGGGGAGGGGAGGGGGGGATAGGAAGGGGATAGGAAGGGCAACAGAATACAACAGACACTAGTATGGCAGTATGTATAAACGTGGCTGTATAACCAATGTGATCCTGCAATCTGTATACGTGGGAATAATAAGAATTCATACCCCATTTGAATCAAATGTATGATATATGATATGTCCAGATCAATGTAATGTTTTGAGCAACTAATAAATTTCTGATGTTTAAAAAAAGTTCAATTACCAATCTATTAATCCCAATAACTAATGTAGTGATTTTAAAAGTTTATCTGCTTTACCAAGTTCCCATGGTTATGACACTGAGGGAAACCCTGAAGGAACCCTCCTTGCTTTTGACACTGATTTTAGACACATAGCTAAGCACTAGCTTTGCTGAAGATTACAGCTCTAACATGCGGGTTGTGATGCTAGCAGGTAGGTTGTTTTTCAGAAGCTTAGAAGTAGCTCAAACTGCTTGCAACCACCAGCCCTTCGCTTGGGCCCTTACAAGAGTCTGATGATTGACATTTTGACATTAGAGAGCTAAAATTCCACTCTTAGCACATACTTGGGCCACCATTCTCTGAAGAGCCATGAAAAGCCATACAGTTTGGTAATGCATGTACAGACCACAGACAATTTTCTTCTTCCTTATTTCCACTTTCCTCCATGTCCCACTTAGATCACCTGCTTATTTATCCCATAAGTATTCCTAAACTCTATTCTCGGGGAGGCAGATTTCAGACTTGACCGCTCATGATCACCTCATGAATAAACTCTCTTTTGCAAAACTTGTGATTTCAGTAATTGGCATACTACACAGTGGGAAAAATGGGCCTGCTTCAGTAACAATTATATAGGCTTTAAAACTAATGTTGTATAACAATTATATAGGCTTAAAATCTAATGTTGCATACTATATCCTTGTTCTGGAGACACCCCCCCCACACACACACACACACACACACATCAACACAAAGAATTCAGAGAGCAAAGGCCTATTTACTTGCCTCAACCTACATTTTCTGAAGTCATTTGATAACAGAACTATTTATTGCAATATTATGTTACACAGATCCAATGTAAACACCAGCTTTCAGAGGGTAGTCTACAGAATGTCAGAGATTTTAAAGGGCTATAATTTTCTTTAGAATAGAGCAATGATCTCCTTTGGTTGAAATACTTTGAGGATTTGGAAAGTAACCTGTAGATTTTTTAGGTTGGAAAATATGTTGTTTCTTAACAATACATTTCAGTCTCTGGATTAACTTATTAATAAGTATCAGTAACTCAAAAAAGTTTTCACCCAGCTCTAATACGCACCAACTAGCCTATACATCTCTAAATTCATTGAGCCATACAGTGTATTTTTTAAAATTTGGAACTCTTTTGTTTTGTGTGCGATCCATGATGAAATAATTTCTACATTTAAAGGTATAAGAGATGGTTATCTGAACCCAATAATTTTTCAGAAGTACACTGCCAAATTTTTTTATCATACATTTATTTTTAAAAACTTCAAGGTCAATTTATGTATGTCCACAATTAATTTGGCTGTGGAGTATCAGTTGTACTTTATATCCTTTGTTAAAAATTTAGGATACAAAATTTTCTTCTAAAAACACTGTAATATTGATTACATTAAATGTTGAGTAAAAATATTTGATCCATTATGTTAGTTGCTTTATTTTCCTGTCACAAATTTTGTCAAAATAAAAATGAATAGTAATTTGTTTGCAATTCTTAATTCATTTTCAATAAGCAACGGACAGAAAAAAACAGATTTAAGATTTCATTTTAGTTGGCTTTTATTATTCACACAGGGAAATATGCACAGGGTATATTATCTAGAGAAAGGTGTCCTTTTGGTGAGAATAGAGTTGATTGACACACCTAAGCATGTATATTGCTTAAGTCATTCAGTTGGGTCCTTTAAATTTAATAAAGGGAATAATTACATTCTGTCTTCACTGAGAGTAAATAGGGCTTAATTCATTGGAAATAATTAGCACTATTCCATACAAAATTTACAAAGATTAGAAATAAATACACTGTATGATAAACCTTTGAACATTAAAAGTTGGCCTACTTATTCATAGACACACTCAGTAAGGGGTGGGGGTAGCTCCAAGAAAATAGGTCATCTAATAAAAACTCCTGGTACCCTCCCTTTCTACTTCCCTTTTATTTATTATGTGTTAATTTTGTGACATTTCTACAAAAAATAGTAACTTCTAAAGAAATTTTAGAAGCATTTGTTATACCAACAATGATGTTTTCTAAGAACAAGTCATTGATGAAATCTAGGAAAACATGAATTTAGCATTTGTAAGTATAAGGTGATACTTTTATTTTATCTTCAAGTGTATAAAAGGTGTTTTCAATACCAAGGAGAGTCAAAGTTGATTATTCACATTTGAATGAAGAGGACTAAAAAAATGAAAAAAAAATGGTTTTAACCTTTCACTCAACATTGTAAGTACAAAGTAAAAAATTGGGTTGAAATAAACATGAAGTCTTTTACCTTACTAATTAATAACCCCTAGCCATGTTGGTAATTATATGATGGCCAATTCTTACTTCCAATTTAATTTTCTCTTGGATTTCTCTTGTTTATTTAGGCATTCTGTAATTATGACCATCCAGCTTTTAGCCTTTGGACATAATGTTTGTACTACTGATTAAAAGCTATTTTTTGCTAAAATTTACATGAGTTTGGCTATGTCTTATCAATTTCCCATAGAGTTATTCTACCTGAATCTGTGAGAAGTGTCTTATTTTAAATCATATGCATAATTACTGCCAACACTCATTCCTCAGCAGCTGTTAAGGAGGAGATTCAATTATATCCCCATCACCCCAAAGTGAGCTCATCCTCATGGAAGCAGTATTAGGAAAGGAGGAAAGTGGTAAAGTCAATAAAGATTGGCGCCGTTACATTGCCATCTGCTAATCCATGACCTTGCTTCAGTAGTTCTGTGCTCTTCTATTGATTTAATGACATTAATATTGTTTGACAACTGCCTAGTGTCTATGATAAATGTTAATGTTTTGCCCAAGCGTTGTTTTTTCAACCATGAAAATGTATTTATCCATCAATCATTTTTGCTGTACATCTGGATGCAGAATATTGGATTTATAGGAAGTCATCCAGAAGGAGTGTGCACATAACTCTTGGATCTTTAACAAAGTCCACCTGTGAGGCTACATTGATGACTTATTCCCCATGAAATGCCTGAGGACTCTGCAGGTTCACAGATCAGAGATGTGCTACTGAGGCACAAGTAAGTTGGAACAGCATTCCAGGTTATTGCAAGAACCTGATTTTGAGTCAGGATTACCTAAATATTGCAGCCAGCATCACACTGTTTCAAATGATGTACTGAACAGCTGTCATTTCACCTTTTGAAGACTGCAGGAGTAGCTCAGTGGTAAGTACTTGCCCAGCATGTGTGAGGCCCTGGGTTCAATCCCCAACACTGCCAAAAATTCTAAAAAGAGCTGAACCAGAATAAAGGGTAAAATAGAAGCCAAAGTCATATTGCAAGGAAATACCTATGGAATGAATCAAAGCTTTGGCTGGGGAGATGGACTGAAAGCAAGGAGGGGTGGGTGCCTCAGGAGAGGGTACTGAGATGGGGGCGTAAATGTCTAAGAACGTGCAGGCACGAAAGGGAATATTAGGAAGTGCTGAAGTTTTAGAGGTAGACCAGTTCTCCAAGACAGCACAGCCTGGAGAAGGACAGTGAAGAAATTGGTGGACATTTCCGTTAACAGGAAAACCCGAGTCCAGTGCAGGATGAATTTACATTTCTATCACTGTGAGAATGAGAAGTTTGGAAATGATCTTATGGGTTACAGACCACAAAAACATGGCCTGCCTGATTAGGTGAACAAGTTGTATGGGAACCTGCCATCCCTGTTCAGTTAAATAACTCCCAAGCTGTGTTCATGAGACAAAGGCAGGACAGAGCAATTGTGACAAAGAACCCCGCAGATGTCATAGCTGAATGTATTTACCCTCTATCCCTTGACAGAAAATATTCACTTTCTCTTTTATAGACTAAAGAGTCATAAAGATTTCTCAATATATGAAATAGAAGAATTTTTCCCCCTTGTGCTGGAAATGGAACCCAGGGCCTCACGGAGGCCAAGGTATGAGCTTCAGTTTCCCTCAGGTATGTATGAGAATCGTAGGATCACTTGATGTTGGGTGAGTCACATAAGCTCTGAGCCCAGCTGTCCCCAGTCACTAAGGTGCAGACTAACAAGCGTACCCACTTAGTCTCAATCTGTCAAGTATGCAGGCAACACCTAACTAAGGTCAGCAAGAATATATTTCAACTGTCATGACAGTCATGAGGCAGCATAGCCTTGACAATCTAGTTGAGAAGATGTGACTAATACATTCAAAACGTGGAATTCACACTTGAGAAGCAACACAAATATAGGTCATTACTAAATCACGAGCTAAATTGTGGTATATCCATATAGTGGAATATTTTGAGGCATTAAAAGTCTTTTTTCCCCCAAAAGAAATAAGGTTGTGACTGTTTGGTTGTAAGATTTAAATCCTGCTTCAATTTCTGTAATGGCTATGAGATAGTCCTATTTTCCCTTCTTGCTCCTGATAAGCAGTAATTTATTTTTTTAAATTTACCTATTTCATATAGCTTTCAAATTTACTATTACGAATTTTAAATTTACTATCAAATGTACTGTGCAAAGTGTTTTTAAAGTTGTATTTCCTTCTATCTGTTGCCTAGTAGTTACACATGCTCATTAAACATCCAGGAATCTTGTTTTCAGTGTTTCCAAAGAACCAATGTTTCATTTTGATAACACTTTGTATAGCAATTTTGTTTCTATTCCACTTTTGTTTCATCTTTATTATCTGTTTTGTTTTTCTTCTCTGCATTAATTTTTTGTTCTCTCTCTAGCTTCTTAAATTGGACAGTCTATTAATTTTCAGTTCTTTATCTTTTCTAATAATAGGTTTTGAAGAAATAATTTTCCTTTCTAAATATTGCTACAGTTGCATCCTAAAAGTTTTAATGTGCACTGTATTACCACACAATTCAAAAAAAATTATTTTCCATTGTACACAGTTTACATATAGTATAACTAACTTAAGCAGGTTAACAAAAATAGCAGCTTATTTAGTGTTTTAGGGATGCTTTCCTCCAGGTCAAGAAAAAATAGCCAAGGTAGGAGAAAGTGTGAGGTGTCCTTTCAGTGAGCCTTTTTGTTAGCTTATGGGAGGGTTATGTATGAGAATCGTAGGATCAGGTGTAGAATTTTGATCTGATGCCTAAGCATAGCCAGCGATGTAATGCTTTGAGATAATTTTTTTAAAAAGAAAAGAAAGAAAATGCTCCTAGATAAGAAAAAACAATGGGCTGCTCTCAAGATGAGTGCTTTAATCACTTCTGAGATAATAAATAGGACGTTCAAGGCCAAAGCACTGTGGAAAGGCCCGAAGAGGCCCAAATCAATAAATATCTTCACTGACATCAGAAAGCGTTCCTGGCTAACAGATGGTGCTGGAATTCCCTGAGCCATGAGGGTGGTTTCCAACAGGAGCAGATGAGGGAAGACCTTCAGTCATGGACAGAGCACAAAGGGAAAGGTCATTGAGAGATCAATAACAGAAGGAAACCGCTGTCGTGTCCATCATTCTTAAAGTCATGGTTGATGCTAGAACAGCAGAGTTGGGTTGTATTTTTTTTAACCTCGTATAACGTAGAAACCTGGAGCTTTCCCATAAAGAACTGCATCTTGATTCACAGGTTTTCCTACCAATTCCCATTTGTTTAGCATCCTTGTTGGAATAAGACCATCTTATTCTTCCCTTTTTGCTCTATTTTGTGTTTCCATTTCATGATATATTGCCTAAAGTGTCCTCTGTCATCAGGAGTATAAGCACATTGCAGAACACAAGCCCTGATTCTAGTAAGCTTGGTGTTTGAGCCAACCTTACAGACTGGTAAGCTGACAATTCTTATTCAACCAGCATTCAGACAATCTTTGCCATCTCACCAATAAAATTGGATGCAATTCTTTCTCTAGCTCAATATTTTGTCCCAAGAACTCAGATTTGATCCAGAGAGAAACTTCTTCCTGGTTTTCTACCTGCTGATGGGCATAAGTGGTGACCTGACATTTGGAGCCAGCACCTATAGAGTTGGAAGCCTGAGGCAGGAAGTGCACAAACATCACTTCGACTGCCTGGTGCCTCTTCTGGGATTATCTAAGTCTAAATCCTCCCCTCCCACAGGGAAAACCATTTCTTATTTTTGATCCTAGTACTCACCCATACCACAGACGATTTGGGTCTTCATTATTCACTGTGGAGAACATTTGATTTGAACAAAATCCTTCATTTGAAAGACACCTGAGGAAAGCAACAGAATAAAACTTCTCTGGACTCATAGGCAGCAGTTTTTGATTGGTGCACCAAGGTTTCCAAATGAAATTCTGATTCAAATACAGTTTTCATAGAGGATTCTTTGGCCAATAAACAAAACAACAATCAGTAGCAAGCTAGACTCCTTTGTCTAGTAAATCCTTCACCAGCTTCTTTTCTAGTTGATCTCCGCTCTCCATAGTTGGTGACAACCTTTTTCCTGCAACTTCACGTGGTAGAAGGTATGTGAGGTTACAGGAGACAGAGGCAAACTGACCAGACTCATCTTTTTTTTAATCAGAAACCCACTCCCACAATAACCAACCCACTCGCTCAGTGATGGCTCTCATCCATCCTTGAGGCAGAACTCTCATGACCTGATTACTCTCTAAGGTCCCATCTTTTAACATTGTTACAATAGCAATTAAATTTTAACCTGAGTTCTGGAGCAGGCATCTACACCACAGCAAAACAGCCTAGATGCCTCTCACAATGATAATTGAGATGATTTCTAGGTTAAATTGGACAAGGTAGACAATGGTTATTAAATTTTTCTAAACTCACAGTATCTTTTTATGAATTGACTAAATCTTCAGTAAGAGCCTCTCTTTCTCTGGGAGCCCAAATATGAATTCTGTAATTGCAAGAAGGTTTTTTTAATATTTATTTTTTAGTTGTAGTTGGACGCAATTTTATTTTATTTATTTATTTTTATGAGGTGCTGAGGATCAAACCCAGGGCCTCGCACATGCTCTACCACTGAGCCACAACCCCAGCCCTCGCAAGAAGGTTTTTGAATAGCCTCTATTTCTTTTTTAATGGTTTTATTAGTGCACTATGGTGTTCATTTTGAGAACTTCCTCTTTCCTTTACCTCATGCCTCTCCCTGTTACCTTCCTCTATTCTACTGGTCTTCCTTCTATTTATTTATTGTTTTTTAATTGGTACCTTATAGATATACATAAAGGTAGAATTCACTGTGGAACATTCATATATGTATATAACATAATTTGGCCAAATTTTCCCTCGTTCCTCCTTTTCCTGTCACTTCTTCCTCCTCCTCAAGCCCCTATCTCTATTCTGCTGACCTCCCTTCTATTTTTATGGGGTACCCCTCTTTCCATTTTTTTCCCTTATTTTGCTCTAGTTTCTGCCTATGTGAGAAAATGTTCGAGCCTTGACTTTCTAAATTTGGCATATTTCACTGAGTATGATGGCCTCCAATTCCATCCATTAACAGCAAATGTCCTAATTTCATTCTTCTTTATGAGTGAGTGAAACTCCTGTGTCTATAGACTGTATTTTCTTTATCCATTCATCTGTTGAAAGGCACCTGAGCTGGTTCCATGACTCGGTTACTGTGAATTACACTGGTAAGCAACCTGAGCTACAAAAAGTCACTTTGTTTTTTTGTACAAAGAGGTATGAATAAGTCCTTTTTCTTTTAACTCCATTTTTATGGGAAACATCAAAAAAAAATACATCACTTATTGTACAGAGCCTTACCCTTGGCCCAGTTGCTAAGGCATTTAGTCCTTGTCTTAGAACAATAGCTTTCACTCCAAATGTGGTTGATGCTTCTTTTGAAATATTTCAAGGCTCCCCTCTTGACACCTGGCTCCTCAGGCAGCGCAGACATTGCTATTGACAGAGCACACACAACACTTGTCCGCCAGCTGATTGACTCTGACAAGATTCTGTTGCTCTTCCCCTCTCACCTCACTATTCACTGAGGGAATATCTTGAATACTACCATTTTTCAGACCTACCAGAAAAAGGAGAGCCTCATGATTGTCATTCCTCAGTTAGGAGACTTTCTTACCTCACTTAGACCTACCAGAGACTCTCATTGTGAACCCCAAATTGGGTATTAGCTCAAAACTAATGTTCCAGATTTATCTAGTGGGATATGCTATTGCTAGTTTAAGCTCTCCTGTAGAACACTCTACATAAACTCAATCAGAAGGAAGAAGTTATTGCATTTATTAGAGCTTGCCAACTAGCCAAAGACCAATTCATAACATATATACATACAGCAGATCTACTACGTGACTTTGTATGCTTTGGCTACAAAAGGAATTTGTCACCTCTGCAGAAACCTCCATGAAAATAGGCAAGAAATTGGGAAAAAGTTTAGATGCACTCCTATTTTCAGAGAATTGGCCATAGTAAGAGAGAGAGAGAGAGAGAGAGAGAGAGAGAATGGAAGCTAATGGAAATGTTCTAATAGAACATTATTCCAAATGAGTAGCCTCAACCAAGCTTATTACTTTATATAAATATTAAAGTAGAAGTCTTAGGAAAGATTCAAAGAGGCTGTTATAAACTGTGTCAACCCTGATAAGGAAAAACTGGAAAAAGTCTGGTCATACCCTTCACTTGCAATAACCTCCAGTTCTCATTAGATGCCTATTTGTTGGCAACAGATGATGTCAAAAGGATATTTGCTAAATTTCCCCATGAAACCAGTCACTGTGGTTGTTATTGGTTGAATTATATATTCCTCTCCCACCAAAAAAGATATGTTGAAGTACTAATCCCCCAAACCCAGAATGTGACCTTTAAAAAAGGGTCATTGTAGATTTAATTAGTTAAGGTAACATTAAGCAGGAATTCAGTGACCAGGATGGGCCCCTAACCCAATATGACTGATGTCTCAAAGAAAATGGCCACGAGAAGACAGAGACACAGGGAGTGCCTTATGAAGATAGAGAGTTGGAAGATCATCCAGAAGCCAAGGAACACCAGATTTCCAGCAAAACACCAGGAAGTAGGGCAAGCCAAGGAAGGTCTCCTCTTGTGGTATCAGAGGAAACTTGGGTCTTCCAACACCTTGATTTAGGACATGTAGCCTTCAGAACTGCGAGACTACAATTCCTGTTGTTTTAAACCACTCAGTCTGTGGTACTCTGTTACACCAGTCATAGGAAACTAACTCAATGACAGAAAAATGAATATTATCTTCACTCAACATAGGTGAGAAAGATAGATAATAATATGATCATCATCTATATAGTCAGTATAGATAATAATAAAGCACTGTACAAAAAGACAACAGGAAAGCATTTTGAAAGGTTTTGCCATGAAGAGGAAATAAATATGTTTAAATTTGATTTAAACATTATGCAATATATACATGTGTTGGACATTACATGGTTTACAGTGTCATAGGTACAACTTTTATGTTTTTATGCATTAGTTAAAAATAATTTTTTAAGACTTTAAAGTGAGAACTTAGATAAAATGCAAAGTCATTTTCAAGTTGTGTCTCTGTTAACAATAAACAACAGCAGGCTTTGGGGTCCTCTGATCACTTTTAGATGGGATTTTTTTCAGCATTCACCCTCCATGGGATTTGAATTAATTTAATTTTTAATTACTTAGTTTTTAATTATTTTAATTATTGTGTATCTATTTTAAAGGTTGGTAGAAACATTTCCTTGATGAAAAACTAGAGCTGCTCCTTTGTGTTGATAATTAAAATTAGCAAGACTTGAGCTCCCCGGGGCCATAGGTACTCCTGCTAACACTTATGGCCATGTGGCTTCCTCCCTTATGTTGATTAGTCCTCTAAGAAGTGGTAACTGGAAGGCACAGGCATTTAGGGTTTCATCTTCAATACTGGCCTCTTCCCTAAAGCATGCAGAGATAGTAAAATATTGCAGGAAACTCATGTGATCAATCAATTCTATCACCACCTGGTTAGGTTGACTTACCACAACATCTTGCTAAATAACCCTTTCATGGTCTTTAGCTGGGAGATTTTGTCAGTTGGAAAAGACAAGAGAGAAAAACTGCTCTTGAATCTTGTTGGAGGGGATCTTACCAGTACTGTTAACAGGGAACATAGCAATAAGAGTTCAGGGAGACTATCCTTGGGTTCATGTTTCACAATTAAAGAAGCAATTTGGAATTCTAAACAATTAGACTATTCCAATAAGGAAACTCAAACTAAAGATTCTCATAATGCCCCTGAAAGAAGTTAGTCTTCAGAGGTAGATAGCTGACAAGACCCCTGGAACAAGCAGATGGCCTGGGATGGTGAACTCAATACATTGGGCCAAGACCCCTTTCTAATTCCTGTTTGTTTTCTCTCTGTTAGACTTTAAACAACCTTGTCATTTTCTGTGGAAGTCCAATTGTCAGCCAGACTTACATGGTCCCCTTTCTCTTATCTCTTCTGCTTATTATAGTATTTAAATCAAAACACAATCTAATGCCATGAAGATCTCCAACATCATCCACCACCCTCAGTCTTGCTGACAATTGCAAGTGCCATCCAAGTGGCTATAGGAGAAAGAAAACTCAGTTTCTTCTTGCTATACTCTCATATACACCAAGCAAACGATCCTCCAGCAGACACCAACTGAGTACACCACAACTGAATGTAATTCTAAATCAATTTGCCTGGAGACAGCATTATATTCCACAAATCGAGGGCTCAGACCCCAAGACCCCCATTCTCCATGTCACATGCCAATCACCAGACCCACATAATTTTACCTGTGCTTTTGGCTGACCAGCTATAAATGACAGTTCTCCTGACCCTCCTTTGAGGATTCAATTAATTTGCCCAATAATCTCACAGAACTCAAATATGTTACAAACTAGACCAATGAACAACAGATAAAGAGATGGGCTGAGGTAGGAGGGAAGGGGCAGAGAGCTTCCATGCCCCCTTCAGATGTGTCACCCTCCAGGAACCTCCAGATGTTCAACTATCAAGAAGATGTCTGAACCCAGTCATGTTGGGGTTTTGTGAAGGCTTCATTATGTAGGCTTGATTGAATAAATCACTGGCCATTGGTGACCAACTCAACCTTGGGGCTGAAAGTCTTGACCCTCGGATTATGCCTTAGTTTTTCCAGTGAACAGACATATGAGGGTTTGGATATGAGCACTGATGAAAATCTATGTTAACTGGACATTGGAAAAGTACCAAAGTGATTGGCTGTGTTCTTTGGCCTTTGAGTTTTAATCCTTCCTGAAACTCCCATCTGGATTTATCCCAACCTTCCATTTTCCCATTGCTCTAGAAAAAAAGTTGGCTGGCATGTTCCTATGGTCTTTTGTATTTGAAAAAGGCCTGATGGTGCCATTAATATTTGTACCAGTTAGCCTCCTGGTGTGGTCTCTGCCTTTGAATAAGACCTTAATTGGGGCCCATTATCTTGACTGCCTTGATTGCCTGACCATTTTATTGTGTATTTTATTTTATTCTTATTCAATTACTGAATAAGTAATTGTATTACTCTGGATTTCTCATTGGCTGGTCTTGATAGTGTCTCTGTCACTGTGAATATTTTTTTGCTATATTTGAATCAATGAAACAAGCAAGGTAGAATAGGCTCTGCATGTCACATGTCCTTATAGAGAAAAGATAATTGCTCTTCTAAGGTTTATCCTCGAGGTCTAAATCTTCCTCTCTTGGTCTGGGTTGGACAGTTAGGATTCCTACTTTGTTAGCATCTTACAGAGACTAGTGATTATTCCTGGTTTTGTTCTAGTTGTCATGATGCTCTCCCACAGCATTCCATGCAGAGTCTGAAATGCTCCCGTGCAGCTGTTCTTTCATTAGATGATTGGTACAATGAGATAACAAGAATAATGTCCAAGATCTAAATAGTTCACAACTAGATAAAATCAAAATGGCAAAGATTTAGATCTATAGTTTTCCCTGATCTAGATTTCAAGCAAGAGAATAACCAAAATGTGAGATGGAGAAAATAAATATTCAAATAAACGATGGTCAGATCATAGGATGATAGAATTCTGATCCACCATCTTTGAAGAAACCAATCCAAGAAGCCAAACCACATCCTGGGCCCAAAGTAGTCTGGATTTGGCTAATGACATTTTGCCTCTGGTCCCAGTTCAGAACCAACAAAAAAAAAGCTCTACTTCTAGTCAATTGAGCTCCAACCTCTCCTTGCCAACTGTCTGGACTCAGAGCGTAATTTGAGGCCTCCCTTGCCCACCCATTTCATTGCTTTAAAGCTTTTACACTCCCAAATCACCTCTATTTTTATGTTTGGTCTTCCTGTATTTCCATAGAAAGTGCATGTCAAGACTTTCTCATTCACATTTGAACTGATGAAAACTACCACCATACCAGAAATATTTAACTTTCTACTCTTTGGTTAGGTACAAAGTAAGAGCAGATGTTCCAATTCTTAAAAAGAGTACATATCATTCCAGAAATACACAAGTTGTGACAAGCAATTTGGCTTTTGCTGTATATTATCCATAAAGAACAGCAAACATCTTACTTTAATGAGCTGGTGTACGGGGATAAAGAGGGGGATCGAGTTGAAAGGATTGAAAATAACAACTAGAAACTGAATCCCTAAAGTAAAATATCTTCTGTGCTTGCAGACTTTTTCTCTGCATATCGGATGCATTCTTTACACAACTCCTGAGAAATCTTGGCACTTTATCTCATAAAGAGTGAGTAAAAAGCACACATTAAAAGAAATCAAGTATTTTAAGGTCTTCAAAATGACAGGTCTTTCCCCTTTGCGAGGTTTCTTTGGTTTACTTTGAAAGCATTCAAAGACTATTCAAGAGATCAAGAATAACCAAGAGACCAAGGTTATTCAAATGAATTTGAGTTGCTTTTATCCTCCCTTTATTCTCAATTAATTGCAATGGCAACTGCAATTCCTTGTTTACCTCGAGCCTTCTGCTGACATTGAGGTTCATCAAAGGTGCCCGTATTCTGAGTCATCAAAGCTGTCATGGTTTTCTTGACCACCTGGGTAGGTATAAGGTGGGCATTTTCCTTGGGTTTTGTCAAGTCCCTGCTGGCTCACAGAGGCAACTAAATGTTCTGTCCAAAGTCAATAGATCAGGGAGGAGAGATTCTAACCAATTTTATTGGTGATCTTGTAAGAAGGCACAATTTATTTCAACTTATTTGGGACTCAAAGGGGCAAATGTTTATTAATATATGAACATGGAAAGCAACCAAGGGCAGACCCTCGCAGTTACGAGCTATTCTCTCCTGTGCTGCAAATGGTCAGCCTGTCCATGAGGATGGCATGGAGAGAGAGTGGCAGAAGTCTGGAAAGACAGGAAGGATAAAATGATCCAGCACTCAACAGGTCAGGGTAAGCAACTTGAATTTTAGGCAGTGGAATGGACTTTTGTTTTTGTTTTTGTTTTTTAACAATGAATGATTGTCTTTAAACTCTTGATTCCTCCAATTTACCATACAATGGATACACAGCTAAGTCAAGGAAAGCCCAAGAGAGATTTTTTTATAACACTAAGTGAACTTATCATCAGATGGAATCATCAGTACAGGGGCATATAATCTATGATGACTTGTACTTTGAGTTCTACGCCCAGATTGAGGTTGGAGGGATGGAGTGGAGCCAGGAAATAGCTAAGATGTGAGTTCGAGTTTCTGGGATTCCATTTTAAAAATAGATAATTCTTGTCCTTCTTAGTTATAAAGACCCCAGCTTGTCTTTTCCATGCTTGAATGGGATATTTAAAATCCATAGAGGGGGAGAAATGAATGACAGTAGAGGGGGTAGAGAGAGAAGAGGGGAGGTGAGGAGAGGGGAGGGGGGATAGTAGAGGATAGGAAAGGCAGCAGAATACAACAGACACTAGTATGGCAATATGTAAATCAATGGATGTGTAACTGATGTGTTTCTGTAATCTGTATACAGGGTAAAAATGGGAGTTCATAACCCACTTGAATCAAAGTGTGAAATATGATATATCAAGAACTATGTAATGTTTTGAACAACCAACAATAAAAAAATTTAAAATAAATAAATAAATAAAAATAAAATCCATAGAATAAGCAGGGCTTGAGGATTCATTGAGTTACATAGTGTATGCAGCTATCTGTCTCTCTCATGCCCTTGCCCCTACTGGACCACCTTTCCCACGGCACCCGAATTGTCCTGCTGCAGAGCCTGTGTCCAGGAGGTTAGGCTGAAGCACTCCTCTGGACCCTACTGAAATAGCAGGCTGCTGACCGCACCCCTTGCTATAGTTTGGACCTTAACATCCTTCAAAGGCCCATGTGTTAAATGTTTGGTCCTTGGACGGTGCTGTTGGGAGCTGTGGAAACTGCAAGAGGTGGGGCCCATTAAGAGGTCAGGGGGGCCATGCCCTTAAAGGGGATTGTGAGACCCTGGTTTCTTCCTCTTGCTCTCCTTGCTCCTGGCCATAAGGCAAGCAGTTTTGTCTCACCACACGGTCCCCACCATTGTCATCTAGGAAAGAAAAGGGAGGAAAAAGGGTTGTAGGATGCTTAGCAGCATGAAGAGCACCCGTAACATCCATAATCATGAATACGCAGTAAGACCCCTAAACGGGCTGTTGTGTGATCTCCATTCACATTTAGCTGCACAAAGCAGGAGCAAAATGGGAAGATCTGGTTTAACCCAGGGTGTGGTTTCAACTAGCAAGTGACAGAACATGAAAAGGAACAAAGGTGCCACGG